>NC_083768.1:7697522-7785022 GCF_963514075.1 Conger conger | reverse complement strand
TGGAGCAGCAATGAAGGGTTAAGGACCCAACAGGCACACTGATCTTATTGTGGCTACACTGAGGCTTGAATCACCAACCTTCCAGTGTCTGTTTTATAGGTAAAAGACTGATGTGACACTGTGTGTGTATTTTTAAATATATATATATATATATCTATTATGTTTGTAATGTATATGTACATATATATATATATATGTGTGTAATGACTAATTCTACCTTGCATGCACTGCTTGTGCTGTTTCAGCGTAATTTTAAGATCTTTATATTGTATTTTCATCTCACCCTCAGGACCCTGGAGTATCTGATGCGTCACTTGGTGAAGATGGCGACTTTCGCCTCAGAGACTAACATGCACGCCAGGAACCTGGCTATCGTCTGGGCTCCCAACCTGCTCAGGTGAGAGAGCGAGAGAGAGAGAGAGAGAGAGAGATGGAGAAGAGAGTGGGGGAAGGAGAGATAGAGAGAGAGAGAGAGAGAGAGAGAGAAGAGAAGAGAGTGGGGGGAAGGAGAGCGAGAGCGAGAGTTTTGACATCCTTTAATGAACATTTCACTTACAAATCTACACACCACAGCTACATGAGGGAGGGAGTGAGAGAGAGAGAAAGAGAGAGAGAGAGAGGGATCTACACATTCCATTCCAGGACTGCCTGTTGTTACCCTTATTTGCCCCGGTGGGTTTTTAATGCTGAATGTCTGAAAGTACTTGACGTGTGGGACACTGTAGGCTGACTCAGGTCATTTCATAAGTGATATGAGGAAATTAGCACTCGTAGGCGATAGGAACAGAATGAATGAGTGAGCATTTGAGTGAGCTGCAGGAAAAGTGTGGGAGAGATTGTGTGTGAGCTGAAGGTGGAGTGTGTGTGTGTGAGCTGTAGGAACATTGAGTGTGTGTGTGTGTGTGTGTGTGTGAGTGCTCTAGGAACAGTGTGTGAGTGTGTGTGAGCTGAAGGTGGAGTGTGTGTGTGTGTGTGTGTGAGAGCTCTAGGAACAGTGTGCGAGTGTGTGTGAGCTGAAGGTGGAGTGTGTGTGTGAGCTATAGGTGCAGTGTGTGTGTGAGCTGCAGGAACAGTGTGTGTGCGAGCTGTAGGAACATTGTGTGTGTGTGTGTGAGCTGTAGGAAGAGTGTGTGAGTGTGAGCTGTAGGAACATTGAGTGTGTGAGTGTGTGAGAGCTCTAGGAACAGTATGTGAGTGTGTGTGAGCTGTAGGAACAGTGTGTGAGTGTGTGTGTGTGTGTGTGTGAACATGCAGGTCTAAGGACATCGAGGCTACAGGGCTGAACGGAACAGCAGCCTTCATGGAGGTTCGTGTGCAGTCCATCGTGGTGGAGTTCATCCTCACACACGTCAGCCAGCTCTTCCCAATCCCAGGTACTCTCACACATTATATACACACTACACATTACATTACATCAATGGCATTTGGCAGACGCTCTTATCCAGAGTGACATACAGTTGATTAGATGAAGCAGGAGACAATCCTCCCCTGGAGCAATGCAGGGTTAAGGGCCTTGCTCAAGGGCCCAACGGCTGTGCGGATCTCATTGTGGCGACACCGGGGATCGAACCGGTGACCTTGCGTATCCCAGTCATGTACCTTAACCACTACAATACAGACTGCCCTTTTATACACACAACACACACACGCACACACACACACACACACACTGATTCCTACTCTGTCTCTCTCGGAAGGCCAAGTCCCTGAGAGGAGGAAGTCCCTCCCCTCCCCCTCGATCCTGTCCAATCAGGAGGATCCATTTTTCAGAGCGATCCCGTTCAACGTTCCGAGCACGCTCAGTCCCGGCAACGGACCCCCCGCCATGCGGCCGTACCACGCCATCATCGAGGGAACCGACAAGTATGCCCCACCCCCACTCCCCCCTCCGCCTGACACGTTTCCGCACCAACCTCCGTAACCATAGTTACTGCAAAGAAAGCAGGCCGCACCGCAGAGTGCCAAAATGTAAAGGCACCGATAAACAGTGAGCTCGCCGGTGACCTCTGACCCCTCTTCTGCAGGAGGAAGGGGTCTCTGAAGGGCAGGAAGTGGAAGTCAATCTTCAACCTGGGAGGAAGACTCCAGGACCCCAGGAGGAAGAACAAAACCACCGGCAAAGGTACCATTTTAGCTTCCACAATCTCACGCATCGCCATGCTTTCACAGTGACGTGCTGAAACGTTGAAAAATTGACTTACAGTGACATTGCTGAAACACGGAAAGTTTGATTTTATAGTGACATGCTGAATCAAAGTTTGCAAGAATTCAGCATTCACTAAACCGTAGTCGGTGAACCGTTTTTGTGCAGGACATTTTTTTGGGGGAGCTTTTTGTTTTGGTTGTCGGTGAGAAGAAAAAAGTGCATCGTTTGTGTCGACTTGTAAGTCAACGTTAAGGAGGAATGTTAAGGGGGTTGGTTTTTCAATACCTTAGGAAAATGTAGCCGCAATTGTGGTTTCAAAATGCTTTTCCACAAGCCCATGGATAGTCCATGGGTGACATTACAGACACTCGGTCCATATTCTTTTCTACAGCCTGTGATTGAAAAGCAGGATTTATATCAGGGATGGACAAGGCTGACCGTATCTGTTTCTGGATTTCAGACCAACTTCTGCTCTTAATTATTTAATTAGCCCAATCATTTACATGATCTGTCATTTATAGCCACATTCCGTGATATAAACTGCATCTGATAAATCTTCTTGTCTTGTAGCATTCGACTGTAGTCTAATTTACGAGTTAATCAGTCATGGTGCAAGTGGCTACTTAGCTGATTGAGCCCGGCTAACTGGTGGCTGCAAAATCCAGGACTGGAGTTACCCATCCCTGCTATAATCCTGCATACACACCGGACCTCCAGGACTGGAGTTAATCCTGTATACACACTGGCCCTCCAGGACTGGAGTTAATCCTGCATACACACCGGCCCTCCAGGACTGGATTTGCCCATCCCTGCTATAATCCTGCATACACACCGGCCCTCCAGGACTGGAGTTAATCCTGCATACACACCGGCCCTCCAGGACTGGAGTTAATCCTGCATACACACCGGCCCTCCAGGACTGGAGTTGCCCATCCCTGCTTTATGCTGATGTGCTAAAAGTTCTGTCTCCTTGCAGAGAAAGAGAAGGTGGGCCTCAGGCCTGCAAAGAGCATGGACTCCCTGAGCTCCGTACCCTACACACCGGAAGGTACAAACAATCTTTCCCCACCTTCCTCCTCCCTCTATTCCTCCTCATTCCCTCCGTCTTTCCTTTCATATGGCTTCCCTTCATTCCGCACCCCGTGGCCAACAGTCTTAGAAACACTCCAAATTCTTCATCATTGTTCAAAATGTAACAGGAAAAGTAAATTAAACAGAAGGGTGTGCACAAGAGCACATCGCACGGGGGACGCTAGCGGTCTGGTGGCTGTAACTGAATTGTAATTTTTTTGAGTTAATGTTACTCCATTGTAGTTAGCGATCCCTTTGCATTTCTGTTCATAGGCTACTAGAGGCAACTATCTTTATGTGGTATGAAAGCAAAACTGGTGTACACTGGGTACACCAATTAAAACAAGCTAATACTCACCTACCAAGCGTGTGGCTAGCCTTGGGTGTGAGGCATGCTGAGAAATAGAGCATCACACTTAGAGCAACACAAAAGAGTCCACTTTATACATATATTCATTATGTGTTCAGTGCCGTGATACCCAGAGTGCATCAGGCCTGAGGGCACTGCTTATATATTGGTGCTCCCTCGGAAATAAAGGTACAAAAAGTCCCTAAAAAGGTGCAAATGCAAAAGTTTTTGCTTGTAAAACATACTCATTTGTACCCAAAGAGAACATTACCATACTTTTAGGGTACGTTTGGCAAATTAACAAAAAATGAATGTTATACCTCAGAATGCGCAGCACTGTTTCTAATTCTGCTTCTCCCTCTTATCCCCGCCCCCCCCGGCCCTGCCCCCCCCCCCCCCCCCTCCGCCGCCCCGCCCAGGTACCAGACAGCACCCGGCCGCCTCCCCCCTGACCCAGCCCCCTCCCGCTCCGAGCGGCGAGACGGGCCCCGCCGGGGGGGGCCTGGGCGGGGCGGGCAGCGGGTACGCGGTGACGTACCGACGCGGGGGGGGCGCGTGCGTGAGCGTGGTCAGCGGAGGCGGGGTCCAGGGGACGTACAGCAGGCTGGATTCCGGGGGGGAGCACCACACGGACGGCCAGCCCCCCCAGCCCAGATCCCCGGCGCTGGCCAGCAGGGCGGAGCGCCGCGCCGGGATGCACATCTCGGGGCCCATCTCCGTCACCGTGCCCCTCCACATCACCTCCGGCCTGGTGCTGGGCGGGGCCCTCAGGCAGGGCGAGGGCGCGGGCAACAGGGACGGGGCCGGGGCGAGGGTGGAGGAGGGCGCGGCCCCGAAAGACGAGGCGGCGGCCAACGGGGACGGGGACGGGGGCGGCGCCCGGAGGGACAGTGGCGGCGGGCCTCACCCGGAGGAGAACGGGAAAGCGAGGGCAGAGGAAGAGGGACAGGGGGAGGAGAGCGGGAAAGCGAGGGCAGAGGAAGAGGGACAGGGGGAGGAGGGCAGGGAGGGCGGAGCGGGGGGAAAGGAAAGCGCGGTGACCAGGTTAGAGGAGGGTAGGGAGGCCGGCGGCGGGGAGGAGAGGGAGAAGGAGGAGACTGAGCCGGCGGAGGCAGCTGCAGCTGAGGAGGACCTCGACTACGTGGGTGAGTGAGATCCACTTACCGTCGATCCTCCGCGAGGAAAATACAGGACGCGGTTTTTTTGCCGCTTTGTGCGCAACTGTATTATGAACCCTTTGAAGAGTTTTCTTTATTCAGTGTTCTAGAACCCCATTGCCTATTGTTCCAGCAACACTGACTGCCTAATTACTTTCTATGGTAGATGTGGAATGTTTCAGTAACACTGACTGTTTGCTTACTTTCTATGGTAGATGTGGAATATTTCAGTAACACTGACTGATTACTTTCTATGGTAGATGTGGAATGTTTCAGTAACACTGACTGTGTGATTACTTTCTATGGTAGATGTGGAATGTTTCAGTAACACTGACTGTTTGATTACTTTCTATGGTAGATTTGGAATGTTTCAGTAACACTGACTGTTTGATTACTTTCTATGGTAGATGTGGAATGTTTCAGTAACACTGACTGTTTGCTTACTTTCTATGGTAGATGTGGAATATTTCAGTAACACTGACTGATTACTTTCTATGGTAGATGTGGAATGTTTCAGTAACACTGACTGTGTGATTACTTTCTATGGTAGATGTGGAATGTTTCAGTAACACTGACTGTTTGATTACTTTCTATGGTAGATTTGGAATGTTTCAGTAACACTGACTGTTTGATTACTTTCTATGGTAGATGTGGAATGTTTCAGTAACACTGACTGATTACTTTCTATGGTAGATGTGGAATGTTTCAGAAACACTGACTGTTTGATTACTTTCTATGGTAGATGTGGAATGTTTCAGTAACACTGACTGTTTGATTACTTTCTATGGTAGATTTGGAATGTTTCAGTAATACTGACTGTTTGATTACTTTCTATGGTAGATTTGGAATGTTTCAGTAATACTGACTGTTTGATTACTTTCTATGGTAGATGTGGAATGTTTCAGTAACACTGACTGATTACTTTCTATGGTAGATGTGGAATGTTTCAGAAACACTGACTGTTTGATTACTTTCTATGGTAGATTTGGAATGTTTCAGTAATACTGACTGTTTGATTACTTTCTATGGTAGATTTGGAATGTTTCAGTAATACTGACTGATTACTTTCTATGGTAGATGTGGAATGTTTCAGTAACACTGACTGTTTGATTACTTTCTATGGTAGATGTGGAATGTTTCAGTAACACTGACTGTTTGATTACTTTCTATGGTAGATTTGGAATGTTTCAGTAATACTGACTGTTTGATTACTTTCTATGGTAGATTTGGAATGTTTCAGTAACACTGACTGTTTGATTACTTTCTATGGTAGATTTGGAATGTTTCAGTAACACTGACTGATTACTTTCTATGGTAGATTTGGAATGTTTCAGTAACACTGACTGATTACTTTCTATGGTAGATGTGGAATGTTTCAGTAACACGGACTGTTTGATTACTTTCTATGGTAGATTTGGAATGTTTCAGTAATACTGACTGTTTGATTACTTTCTATGGTAGATTTGGAATGTTTCAGTAATACTGACTGATTACTTTCTATGGTAGATGTGGAATGTTTCAGTAACACTGACTGTTTGATTACTTTCTATGGTAGATGTGGAATGTTTCAGTAACACTGACTGTTTGATTACTTTCTATGGTAGATTTGGAATGTTTCAGTAATACTGACTGTTTGATTACTTTCTATGGTAGATTTGGAATGTTTCAGTAACACTGACTGTTTGATTACTTTCTATGGTAGATTTGGAATGTTTCAGTAACACTGACTGATTACTTTCTATGGTAGATGTGGAATGTTTCAGTAACACTGACTGTTTCATTTCTTTCTATGGTAGATGTGGAATGTTTCAGTAACACTGACTCTCTTTGATCACGGTAGTGTCTATGGTAGAGATGGAACGATTTTGTAACACTTCTTATTATGTTTTACAGATATGAAAGGGATATCTCCCCGAGAGGAACAAGACTCACAACTCCCTTTAGACTTCCAGGACACTTTTGGTTTCCTGGACCTCATGGACAGCAGTGCATATAATCAGGTGTGTGTGTGTGTGTGTATGTGTGTGTATGTACAAGATTATTAGATTAGTCTTTTCCATTTCCATTTTCATCTACATACTATTTTTTAATTTCTATTCCAGTTCAGTTTAGTTTATCTGTTTTACTTTTTATTTCATTTATTTTTGAGATGCCTAAACATATTTAAAAATAAAAACAGAAAACTAAAATAATAAGAAACTTATCATCTTGGTTTTTATTTTATATTATTATAAAATTATAAAAGACTGTATTGTTTCTTGGAGAGGCATGTTTCTTATTTTTATTTCCATTTACGAATGTTTTTTCATGGCTAATTTTCCGTTTTTGCACATGAGCAGTTTTGCGGGTTTGTGTCTGCCTGTGTAATGTGTTTTTGTGCACATTTTGTGTGTATTTTTCTGTATCAATATAAAGCCCCATTCCTCAACAGTACAGCTAGTTTCCGACACCTAGTTTAACAGGTAACTACATGCAGTAATGTTACATGTGATTAACATAACACAATGATGAGAAAAGGCCATTCAGCCCAACAATGGTTGCCATTTTTCTACCTACCACTAAAGTATACCTAATTTACCTTAGGTAGTATTGAGCACCATGTGAAGCCTGGTCTTGAAAACCCCCAAAGAGTTTCTGCCTCCACTGCATGACCTGGCAAGAATTATTACTTAATTGATTGCTTGACTGATTGACTTGGTTTTCCCAGGTGAATGAATTCTCAGTGGAGCCCCCTTGCTACGAGGAGATGGATGATGATGATGAAGAGTCTGGTTACCCAGGACACTCCTCCCTCATGCTGACCCCAGAGCGGCCCCTCCAGCCCCCCCGACCTCTGACCCCCGACCCCCAGGGGAACTCAGCCTGTAAGTCTCTCAGCCTGCCCTACAAGTCCCGGCCCTTCCTGGCAGCACTCTCCTCCTCTTCCTCGGGGGAGGACGACGACGAAGACGAAGAGGAGGGAAGTGATGAAGAGGAGGACATTATGTTCTACAGCCTGCCCTCCAGCCTGCTGCTCCAGGCGGGGATCCAGGGAGAGGCAGAGACACACAAAATGGCCGAAAACGCCGGCGCCCATCCAACTGCACGACCGGGGCAGGACACTGACGCCCACTCCAGCCCCAATGCCAGGAGTAGAGCCAATGCCTTTAGCCAATCAGAGGGGGAACATGAGCACAGCCCGGACATGGATTGGCTGTTGGCCTTGGCCAGACCCAGGGAGATGGTGGAACACGATGGCAGTGAGGAAGAAGACAGCCTGGAACTGAGGAAGCAGACGGAGGAGGAGGAGGAGGAGGAGAAGGAGGAGGAGGAAGAGACACCTGCAAATACAACCAATGGAGAGAGAGACCACCCAGTCGCCCTGACGAACGACGCGCATGAACTCGGGTAAGTTACCACAGAAAAACTGTACTGCAGCGAAGGGCAAAGGTATTGTGGTCTTTAAGCAGAATGTGAGTCTGCATACTGGCTGCTCTTAAATAGTTACATTGCATTACAGTCAGTTTAGCTGATGCTCTTGTCCAAAGTGACTTACAATTGATTCGAAGAAGCAGGGGCCAATCCCCACTGGAGCACTGTGGGGTTAAACACCTTGCTCAAGGGCCCAACAGCTGCACTGATTTATTATGGCTGCACCGCACTGAGGTTTAAACCACTAACCTTCCAGCAGCCTGTTGCACCAGTATTGATCGCAAGTTAGGGTGAAAAGTAGGGTGTAAGGTTCTTATGTTGTAACTAGTTGTATCTTTGTTTGGTTAGACAATTCATAGTTATGCTACATCTTAGCTAAGTTGACCGTGAGCCGAAACACTGTCGCATTCAATGACATTTCTATATTCAGGCCAACTGGCAATCGTGTAAATTTTTTTAATCACTATTAGCATCTCATGCCCTTCTAACGTCAAGTGTCAAGTAATACGATGGCTAAGTTATTCGATGGCAATGGCTGCCTAACTAACACCACTACCTATTCTGGCTGGTGACTCGTTATGGGCTTTTAGTGGACGTATTTGGACTGCCTTAACAGTGTTTTTTTTTTTATATGTATTGCTCTCCAACAATTAAAATAGAGTATGTGTATTATAACCTCTTATAATTTACGTAATAATGAATTCCTGTTCTCTGCTTGCCGAAAACAAAAGCACAAGTGCATGTCACTCTCATCATAGGCAGCCTGTAGCGTAGTGGTTAAGGTGCATGACTGGGACCCGCAAGGTCGGTGGTTTGATCCCCAATGTAGCCACAATAAGATCGGCACAGCCTTTGGGCCCTTGAGCAAGGCCCTTAACCCTGCATTGCTCCAGGGCAAGGATTACCTCCTGCTTAGTCTAATCAACTGTACGTCACTCTGGATAAGAGCATCTGCCAAATGCCATGAAATGTAATATAATCATACAAATTAAAGGGGTCATCTATCGTGGAGAATGCGCCACTAGCTTATACAGTGCTGAATTTATCCTCCAACAACATGTTCTCTCATCTTTCAAATCAATGCAGCATGACAACGGCTGTTTTAGGAATGACTTTACACCTAGTAGGGAGTAAGATTTTATGTTGTAAAACTAAATCAGTTCATGCAACCAGTTTACTGTAAGTTCTGGCGTACTTCTGAATTTACGTTAAAACTAACCTTTGTTTGAATGTTATATTAGTGCAACAAGCTACAGATCCCAGTCAAGCAACTTAGCCACTAGGTCAATGTAGTTCAATAAAGAAATGTGATTCTGTGTAGCAATCAGAGTAAATGCGATTCCCAGTGGAGATACGTGTTAATAATGCAATTCAGTGTGCAGAACATACAGTGTAAGTTATATGTACTGACTATTTACCATGTGAACTAGACTTGATGTTCATGGCTGTAGACAACTGGTACATTACATGTGAATTGTGCCTTATCCAACCTGTTCTGTAGTTGTTCTAATGACCTTCAGTATAGACTTTGGGTTGTACATCATTTGGATAAAGGTGCCTGCATAATAAACGTACTACTGTACAGTTATAGGAGAGTATCAAGGGTATAAGAAAATGTATACACAGGGCCGCGGTGGTGCAGCAGGCTAAGATGCAGCAGACTTGCGGCTGCAGTTCGCTGCGGTTGCACACCGGGGACTGGGGTTAGATTCTCGGTCCTGCCAAAAAAGCCAAGTTTGGCCGGCTGGAGCAGCATAATTGGCTCACTGCTCCAGGGGGAGGGACTTAGTAGGGTTAGTAGATTGCCGCACAAAAAAGCATCTTGGGCACCTCGGAATCACGGTTACCAGCATGTGGCGAGACGGCTTGAAGAAGGCGTGTTGCCCTCCGTAGGGCCGCCAAGGGACGGGGTGTGGGCGGTGTATCTAATACTAGCTTTAATTGAATTAGACGGGGTACAAATGGCTACCAAATTGGGAGAAAAAAGGGGGAAATTTTTTTTTTTTTAAGAAAAGAAAAGGTATACACAACAGGAAGTAAACACTGCTGTACAACTGGGGAGGGCTGCACGAATCCCAGGGCTTGTGTGCTGTACCTGGCTCTCCATTCTGACCCCTGCCTCTCATTTTGCAGATGTGCTGGGAGAGAATCTGGCTTTGTAATGAGTGAGGAAGACGAGGAATATGAGGAAGACTGCGGCAAGGGGCTCAAAGAGGAAGACCACACATCTGAACACAGTGCCCCAGAACAGAGAGAGGGAGAACACACAGAACCCAAGGAGAGAGACCACGCAGCTGAACATACAGAACCCAAAGAGAGAGACCACACATCTGAACACACAGAATCCAAGGAGAGAGACCACACAGCTGAACACACTGAGTCCAAAGAAGACCACGCAGCTGAACACACAGAGTCCAAGGAGAGAGACCACATATCTGAACAGACAGAACCCAAGGAGAGAGACCACACAGCTGAACACACAGAGTCCAAGGAGAGAGACCACACATCTGAACAGACAGAACTCAAGGAGAGAGACCACACAGCTGAACACACAGAGTCAAAAGAAGACCACATATCTAAACACACAGAACCCAAAGAGAGAGACCACACAGCTGAACACACAGAGTCAAAAGAAGACCACACATCTGAACACACAGAATCCAAGGAGAGAGACCACACAGCTGAACACACAGAGTCAAAAGAAGACCACACATCTGAACACACAGAACCCAAGGAGAGAGACCACACAGCTGAACGCACAGAGCCCAAGGAGAGAGACCACACAGCTGAACACACAGAGTCAAAAGAAGACCACACATCTGAACACACAGAACCCAAGGAGAGAGACCACACAGCTGAACAGACAGAACCCAAGGAGAGAGACCACACAGCTGAACACACAGAGTCCAAAGAAGACCACACATCTGAACACACAGAACCCAAGGAGAGAGACCACGCAGCTGAACGCACAGAGCCCAAGGAGAGAGACCACGCAGTTGAACGCACAGAGCCCAAGGAGAGAGACCACGCAGCTGAACGCACAGAGCCCAAGGAGAGAGACCACGCAGCTGAACGCACAGAGCCCAAGGAGGGCGACCACGCGACCGAACGCAGCTCCACAGAGCACAGAGAGGCGCCGCACAGGAAGATTGGACCGGGGGGCACAGCCGACAGTCACCACGGAAGCCCAGAGGGCCCAGAGGGTTGCCACGGTTACTCAGTCAACGGCCCCGAACCGGCGGCAGAGCTGATGGAGTGCACCGTGAGCCCTGAGGCCTGTCCTCCGCCCCTCCCCGAAACCCCGCTGGGGTCCCTCGCCTGCCCTCCCCCGCACCAGGAACCTCCGGCCCCACCTGCTGAGGGAGGGAGCGAGAAGGCACAGGAGAGTCACCAGCAGCCAGCCGCGCAGGAGAAAGAGGGAAAGAAGGAACAAATGGAGGAGAGACAAGAGAGGAGTGCAGTGACATCGGGAGGGCCGGAGGAGGGAAGAGGAGGGAGGGATCTCAGAACGCCGCAGAAGGACGAGGCCCAGCGGAACGCGAGGGAGAGGGATGAAGAGCGGAATAAGGGAGGAGAGGAGGATAGAGAGCAGGGGGCGAGGCAGGGCAAGAGTGAGAGGGAGAGGGAGGGGCGGTGTCCTGGCCCAGGGCCGGGCGTGGCCAGAGCGCTGGTTTACTCCAAGCAGGCCACGCCCAAACTGCACCAGGCCAAGGCCGTGCCTGTGGTCCCGCCCAAACCGCAGCAGTGCAAGCTGACGGCCCTCACCCTGCGACAGCAGAGGGAGAGGGAGAGAGGAGAGGGAGAGAGGGAGGAGCAGAGAAGACGAGAGGCAGAGAGAGAGCGGGAGAAGGACGGGGACACCGAGGGAGAGTCGGAGAGATGGGGGGACGAAGGGAGGAGTGCGGAGAAGGACACGAGGAGGAACAGCGGCGGGAGCGTGTGTTTCGACGTGGCCGTCGCCAGGGCGACGGAGAAGAGGGGCAGAGAGAGGGAGAGAGGGAAGGATGGACAGATGGATGGTAGGAGAGGAGCAGAAAAAGATTGAGGATAGGGAGAGAGAGAGAGAGAGGGGGGGGAGAGAGGGGGAAGGAAGAAGAGGAAAAGGAATGGCAGGAATGAGAAAAGAGGAGAGGGGCGATGAAGTGCAGAGATGGAAAAGTGGTGACAAAAGGACAGAGAAATGAGATGAGGGAGGGCAAGAGAGAGAGGAAGGGTGGGGGAGAAAGAGAGAAAAGCAAAGACAGTGATTAGGGCAGAGCTCAGATATAATTGGCATAACCTTCTAAATAGCACATTCCACAACCCCACTGTTATTATTATTGTGAAATACACCCCCCCCCCCCCTTTATCTGACTCCAGTTGAATTTCCAGCTCTTTCTGAATACTGACCTGACCTGGGCCATGTTGAATCGATGTGCGTTTTGCTACATTTTGGTACAGTTTCCAGGTCGAGCGATATGTTTTCTCCCAACGGTGTGCAACATTTTGCAACATGCTTAATGGGTGTGTCGGGGGCTTGGCCCAAATCAATAATGAAGCAGGCTTCATAACGATGCGCCAATGTGTCCGTTTTAATAACCGCTCTGCCGCGTTTCGTCAGGGATGAACACAACCCAGCAGTGATTTACCTGTTATGTAGTGCAGGGCCATATAAGAATTGAACAGAATGAATAAATACTGAACACTTCTTCATACTTCGGTCTATAAAATGAAGTTGTTAGCAATTTTATAGTTGCACAAATAAAGTACTTGGTCATCTCCCTAAACAATTTTTTTCTTTTTTATATGTGAAATATTAGATTTATTAAGTTTGTATAATAGTCTGTACTTCAATAAACGGCTTATAAAGTGTCAATGGGAAGGGCACACATGCCTACCATAGTTACCCTGCTGTAAAATCCAGCTATTACCAGCTCAAAATTACCTGCTACCAGCAGTTTCAAAACCTAGCTGGAGCTGGACAAACCATTTTGAGCTGGGAGCTGGTCTGAACTGGTCAACCAGCTAAACCATGTGGAACAGCGACCAGCTGTTTCAAAACCTAACTTGAGCGTTTTTTTTTCCAGCAGGGTTGTCATGTGATTGCTGAATTGTGCAACCTCAGGATTAAATCTTCTCAGTGATCAATGCAACATGTTTATATTATGTATTGGAATTGAATATGTGGCCTGTAGCATGGTGGTTAAGGTAAACGACTGGGACAGGCAAGGTTGGTAGTTCGAATGCCAGTGTAGCCACAATAAGATCTGTACAGCCGTTGGGCCCTTGAGCAAGGCCCTTAACCCTGCATTGCTCCAGGGGAGGATTGTCTCCTGCTTAGTCTAATCAACTGTATGTCACTCTGGATAGGAGCGTCTGCCAAATGCCATTAATGTAATGTAATGTAATGAATATGGACTAGACTACACTGGGCTCACTGGAGCTGAAATCTAGAAAAATTCAGCTCCCAAAAAATGTCAGAATGACATTGAACCAGGCGATCACCTTTAACTGTGGCATCTCACCTCCATTGTGTATTTCCTGTGAAAGGGAGAGGTCCACAAGAGCAGCTTTTAGTGTACATGTTCACAATCAGTAAACTGAATGTTGTAATAATGACATGCATCAACACAGTGGCAAACTTTCAAAAAGGTGATTATATGATGTTTTCTTTTTAGCTGTATTAAGTGTTGGAGTTTCTATTAAATAAACATGTGTTGTAGTCTGGATGCTAGGCATAGAATGAACAGCTTCACAGCTCTGATACGGTCATTTTAGGCATCGCCTCTTTCAGTACCAGTATGTCTATCTTTTTTTTTTTTTTTTTTTTTTACCATAACGTCTGTTATGACCAAGATATACATTTTGAACATCTATTTCTGAATTACATATGCGTTCTTACTGTAAAATGTGTAAAAAAAAAAGAAAAAAAAAAGATATATTTTCAGAAGTGTTATGCGTTCCCAATATTGTACTTCCCTCGCGATTCAAAGTCGTTTTTAACATGTTTTAGCAATTTCAAACGAATAAAATATATTTTGCCACAAGGATTCGTGCTTTTGATTGAATTTCTGCACCTCTACTTGATCATAACATTTACAGCCGTATGGGGAAGTGGTCACAGCACGAGCCGGCTCGTATATGTAGAACAGCACCTATTTTTGTTCACCGTCTCGACGTCGGTGGAAGCTGTAATCTGCAAAATGTGTTGTTTTCTTATATGGTTTACGGTAAATGGTTTATTCCTTTGTCTGTTTCTACACCGACCTCCAAATAATATACCCGGGGTCACTTTTCCATTCTTAAATCTTGGAGCACAACCCCGATGCCACAACCGTAAAAGAGGTGTCCGAGCATTTTGCAGGATGCTCGTTCCCTTCCGATCCAGAAGGTGGCAGCACTGTCCGGGTCGTGGAATATGCATACATTTGAAATAGAAGAAGAACCTATCCGGAAGTAAACAGTCCAACATTTGTTTGATTGTGTACATCATTTACCTGGTGTACATCGACCACACAAATGTCTGCTAATGCTACAAGCTACTTACACTTAAGTGCAGCTTCGTATCTTTAACTGTTAGCGGTTCGCGTATCTTATTTTGCGGTTATTTTGCGATTCCAGGGGGTGGAGGTTGTTCAGCCATTCGAAAAAAATGTCGAACGAGATTCATTTCCATACACAACTGACTTCCATCATGGAGATATTAACTAAAGCAGCTGTAGCAGAAATCACCAAACTTGTTGACGAAAGTTATGCCGTTTTACGTTTCCAAGTGTACAGATGTCAAAACGAGAAAGACTTGCTGAAGAGAAAACTGCAACTGGCTGAGCGCGAGCTGCGCTTGGCACGAGGAGCCAGGGCGCATGGGTGTTCGAATGAAAGTGTTCCTGTTGGACTTCAGGTGTTCAGGGGCATATCAGGTACGGTAACTGGCTAGCGTGATAATTAATTGGCTGCAGCCAATTAAAAGATACTTGCTTGACATTGCAAAGTCCAGACTACATCTCCACAGCACTCTCTTGATACATGGATTTCTTAGGATATTCATATTTTTCTCACTGTCTTCTTATATGACCAGATATGCATATTTATTTTATTTTGATTCATAAAACCATTTATAATGTGTTGTTTTGAGCTTCTTAAATGGATCATATTTGGTTAGAGGGTGAATGATCCTGATCGTATTTATTCTGATTTCCTCCACGTAAGATGTAGAAGGTGGTGCTGATTATGGACAGAAACCTCCCTTTGAACAGAAGCTGTTTGTGAAGGACTGTCACTCAGAATGCACACCTGAAGGAGGCGAACAGGTAACACCACCCACACCTGCTGCAGAGGAACTGGTAACACCGCCCACACCTGAAGGAGATGGGAAGAAATCAGACACAGAGCCCACACCTGTAGGAGACCCAGAGGAGCTGAGTGAGCAGCACAGGTGTGGACACGGTGATGAGGAGCTCAGTGGACTGGAGTTTGTTGTGAAGGCAGAGCAAGAGGAAGAGCATGTAGCCCAGACAGGATGTGAACATAATGCAGGAAGACTCAACAATCTGGGCTCTGAGTATGTAATGTATGAGAGAGACAGTCAGCTGTGGACTTCCTTTACCCAAGAGGACAGTGACCTAGAGACTGATGATCCAGTTTGTTCTAATGCTACAGAACATTTCTCACAGAATCTGCCAATTCACGCACAGCTTCAACATGCTCCTGCCACCATGGAAGTCTCTGGAAACACACTGCCCTCCTTTGGGGCTTCATATGTTGAGGAGTTTGATAAGATGGGTGAGAAGCCGTCTGCTTGCAGTGAGGAGCTCAGATCAGAGGCCATTCACACACAGCAGGGTCAGTACAGAGAGAGACTTGTGCACACAGTGGAGAGAGAGAATCAGACATTACTGCCCCAGCAGCAGCAACATGGACCCTCAGTAAAACACATGAGAGGCAGTGAGAGCCCAGCCCAGCCACACTCAGGCTCTCAGTATGAGACCAGCTCTACTGAGATGGGCAAGACCAATGGACAAACTGACTTTGGAAAGAAACCGTTCATTTGTACACACTGTGGGAAGGGTTTCGCTTATTTCAGTTGCTATAAAGTACATCTGCGAAGTCACACCGGGGAGAAACCATACGGCTGTACACAGTGCGGAAAGAGGTTCACTCAGCAAAGCAATCTCACCAAACATGAGAGTGTTCACGGTGGAAATAAGCCATTTCACTGCTCACAGTGTGGGAAGAGTTTCAGATATCGCTCCATCCTAACGCTTCACCTGCGAATTCATTCTGGCGAGAGACCTTTCCACTGTGCACAGTGTGGAAAGAGTTTCGCTCAGTCCTCCCATTTTAAGAGACACCAGCGATCTCACGTGGGCAAGAAACCATATGGCTGTTTTTGAGAAGTTTTGACTGCTCAAAGTTTGACTCCACAATTTTTAACCTCAACATTTACATTCAAATTCCCACCCAATGGGTGAATAATTGTTCTGCACCTCATAAATTCACTTTGTAATCTTGGACTATTGTCAGATCGGAGAGAACTTTAATGCTGTTTTTATGCAACAAATATTCATAAATGTCTCATATATTGGGTTGTCTATTTGAAGAATTTAATTTTAGTGGAGAGAAAATCATCTGCCAATCTTGGGTTACTCAAACTGGGCCAATACAGTTGGTCAGCTCAGCATTATTGCTCAATAGCGCCTCCTCTGGCCAGTTGGCTGCCTGCACCATTGATATAGTCAACAAGAAGTGGAGACCACTTCCGCTTACTGGTTCCATGGAGGCTTACTCATGTCTTATTCTGGGCTTTTTTTGGAACCTGAACGTGCGCACTGGGGGCTGTGTTTGGCACTGGAGCATGTGTACTGGGTTCCCTTAAATGGGAGTGGGGGATGAATAGGAAACAAAATCATATATCTTCTTCTGTGTGGCTCGGAAAATAAATCTCTACCTGGTGAGTAATTACTTCAATGTGAAGAAAAGTACTATCCACAATAGTATAATTTCACCGGGGCAATCGCATAGTTCTGAATGGACTTCAATTGGGAAGTCCATTCAGAGGGGGGGGGGGGCGGCCAATCGCCGGTCCCCTGGCTGACACCAGTTCTGACCTTGAAAACAAAACTATTTTATGTTATTTTGAAAGAGGTAACCAACTGACATTGTGAAGAGAGATTCTGATCTGATTTCCAGACGACCTTGATGAAAACATCCCGCTGCACAAGTTTCATAACAGAGTCCTGTGTGTGTGTGTGTGTGTGTGTGTGTGTGTGTGTGTGTGTGTGTGTGTGTGTGTGTGTGTGTGTGTGTGTGTGTGTGTGTGTGTGTGTGTGTGTGTCCTCTAATTCTACACTCACTTAGCACTTTATTAGGAACTTATTGTACACCTACTTATTCTTGCAATTATCTAATCAGCCAATCATGTGGCAGCAGTGCGATGCATAAAATCATACAGACACGGGTCACCTGTGAGAGATCTTTAGTTGTGAACTTTAGTTAATGTTCACATCAACCATCAGAATGTGGAACAAATGTTATGTCAATGATGTAACTGCTGATCTCCTGGGATTTTCACACACAACAGTCTCTAGAGTTTGCAGAGAATGGTGCCAAAAACAAAAAACAACCAGTGGGCAAACAGTTATGTGGGCAAAAATGGCTTGTTAATAAGAGAGATCAGTTGAGAAGGGCCAGACTTGTCAAAGCTGACAGGAAGGTGACAGTAACGCAATTAACCACACATTACCACAGTGGTATGCAGAAGAGCCTCTCTGAACATACAACACATTAAAACCTATAAGTGGATAGGCTACAGCAGCAGAAGACCAATAAGTCTAAAAACTCAGTCTAATAAATACCTAATAAAGTGCTCACTGAGTGTATTTTTTAATGATAACTAATCAATAAATGATATTTGTGGAATCCGTAATGATGATGTGTTCTGCACCCGTGGTTCTTGTTCCATTGTTTATTTTGAGTTGCATGACCTAATTTGTTGTCAACTGAAGTTTTCTCCCTGCATTTGTCTTTGGATAAGACGCCATTTCCTATCATTAATATGGATCATGGCATGTCATCAAATTCTCTCCAGAGTGAAAAGGTAGCTAAATTGTGTCGTTATTTATTTTTACCTCACCCACTGGCTTACTTGCATATTCATAGTGAACTCTCATGCAACATTTTAACATGGAGATTGACCATAGCTTATCGGCTATGGGAGGTGGTTATGCGAGAGTCGAGTCTTTAATTCCTGATGAAACATGTAAACAGGTGTTTCGCTTAAATATTTACAGGTACAATAGGTAATTTCGAACTTCTAACGGCCAAGAGAGGAATCGCAGCAACGAACACCTTCAAACCACAACACTGTTTATCCCTCCCCCTTCTCTGCAAACGCGCTGACTTTGAAACGCCATTGGCTGTGGCAATTAGAACCAATTTTCAACCAATGAGCTTGAATTATTGTACAGTTATGCAATGGGTTGGCACAGTGTCGGTTGTCAACTGTATATTTTGAAACCAGAATTTTAGGACTATAAGCCGAGGCAGAGGGTGAGTCAACATGTCAGGGAGCCTGAATGGTCTCGTAACAATTTTTTAACACAAAAATCTTACCTATTTTACCTTTAAAACAGCCAATTTGAAATAATGATTTTGACCCAAGTCAGCTTAGTTAATATTTGTATTGTATTGTATAACTAATTGTAATATTTGTGTGTCATCCTTAAACAAATCGGGTTGTATTACTTTATATCAGCCCGAAGTAGACGTGACCTACACATGGCAGATGGCCGAAATGCAACTAAAAGCATAGATGCTTTGAAGTGCGACTGTTTTCCATTGATTACGACAATTCGTCCCTGTTGACTCCTCCCATGTGCTCGGAAAAGTGGGAACGAGGGAAACAGTTCCGGGGCGATAGTGTATAAATATTTCAGATGTATAACGGACTGAAATAAAAGTGTACTAAGCTGAACAAACGTCTCGTTGACAGGATTCCATCTTTCATACATTTGTAACACAGCAAGTTAAGTTACATGACCTATGCAAATAGATCTTAAAACAGGCAGCGTACGATTACGAGGCAAGAAAATGACCAATGTATTGGACATTCAAGCAGAGTTAGCCTCCATCATGGATATTTTGGCTAAGTCCGCGGTGGCTGAAATCAGCAGACTCGTGGACGATGGTGCCGCGTTGTTACGGTTGGAAATATCTCGGAGTCACAGAGAGATCGCTGTGCTGAGGAGGACCCTGCAGTTGAAGGAGAGTGAGCTGCAGGTTTCGCGACGTCTCCAGGGACGTTTTTTGCACAGTCGGTCCGTCGCTGGTCCGGGTTGTCGCGCACTGGGGACTGAGAGAGGTAAACGAAAGGCTAAGGAGCTCTTTTCCGCACTTATGTTTGACACTGTAGATACTAGTTACGCAACTTTTTTCCTAGAGGTTGAATTACACGTAAAATCAATTCCAACGTTTGGCTTGAGTGTAACGTGTACTGTTCGTACTACACTACATGAATTGGTTCCCTGGCTTTTTAAAATTTTATTTTTCTTTCAACCAAAACAAAACGTACATCTTTAGCCGCATTGAGGCTATTGAATTGTATCGAACTTCCATTTTCTCTCAACACTTTCAGAGAAGGTATGGTCTCCCGCAGCAGAAAGAGTCTTTGGGCAGGAGTGGAGCTTCACTCTGAGCAGAGATGGAGAACCTGCAGGTGTGGAAGAGATGGACACACCTTTACTGTCCAGCCTCAGTCAGAACCAGGTGTGTGTGTGTGTGTGTGTGTGTGTGTGTGTGTGTGTGTGTGTGGGAGGGAGTGGGAGAGAGACAGAGAGACAGAGACAGAGAGAGAGAGAGAGGGAGAGGGAGAGAATTTCAGAACCTGCAGGTGTGGAAGAGATGGACACACTTTTACTGTCCAGCCTCAGTCAGAACCAGGTGTGTGTGTGTGTGTGTGTGTGTGTGTGTGTGTGTGGGAGGGAGAGAGGGAGAGAGAGGGAGAGAGGGAGAGAGAGAGAGAGAGAGAGAGAGAGAGAGAGAGAGAATTACAGACCCCCAGATCTCTCTAATCTCTTGCCTCCTCTATTACAGTCTGCAAACATTGATAAGGTCAGGACTGAACCAGTTCTTATCAAGCAGGAGGGACTGGGAGAGGACTTATGTTACAGTGACCCACAGTCCACACCTGTAGAAGAGGAACAGGTAACACAGCCCACACCTGCAGGAGATGGGAAGAAACCGGACACAGAGCCCACACCTGCTGGAGGTCCAGAGGAGCTGAGTGAGCAGCACAGGTGTGGACACGGTGATGAGGAGCTCAGTGGACTGGAGTTTGTGGTGAAGGCAGAGCAAGAGGAAGAGCATGTAGCCCAGAGACTCAATCAGACAGGATGTGAACACAGTGCAGGAAGACTCAACAACCTGGGCTCTGAGTATGTAACGTATGAGAGAAACAGCCAGCTGTGGACTTCCTTTACGCGAGAGGACAGTGACGTAGATGATCCAATTTGTTCTAACGCTACAGAACATTGCTCACATAATCTGTCAATTCACACACAGCTACAACATGCTCCCGCCACCGCGGAAGTCTCTGGAGACACACTGTCCCCTTTTGGGGCTTCACACGTTGAGGAGTTTGATCAGATGGGTGAGAAGCCGTCTGCTTGCAGCGAGGAACTCAGGTCGGAGGCCATTCGCACACAGCAGGGTCAGTACGGAGAGACGCCGGGCTCACTCACAAAAGGGGATGCGATCGCACGGCGGCAGCCGCTTCAGTACGGCGAGTCGAACCCCGATATTTCCGACGGGGACAGATGCGCCCCGCTGCGGGCTAGGGCGGAGACGAGAGCAAAGGGTCACCGGAGAGCCGGAATGGGAGAGAAACGCTTCAGCTGTGCTCAGTGCGGGAAGAGTTTCACCACCCGCTTTTACCTGAAGATTCACCGGCGGATTCACACCGGAGAGAGACCCTTCAAGTGCACGCAGTGCGGAAAGGGCTTCTATTGCACCTCCCACCTCACCTCTCACCAGAGGTCGCACACGGGAGAGAAGCCGTACAGCTGTGACGAATGTGGGAATTCCTACTCGCATCTGAACTCCCTTAAGCTGCACTACAGAGTCCACGCAGAGGAAAAAGAACTGAACTGCGCATAGCACTGGAAACGGGACGGCTTATAGCGGACCATTGTTTTCACCCTTTTTAAAACAAACAAACTTTTCCAGTCCTTGCTTGATTTAATAAACAAATGATTTCCTTTTTGACTCTACGAACTGCGGTCTTGTGCTCTCCACTTGATTTCCAAACAATTTGCTTTCTAAATTTTTCTTCCTAGTGATGTACATGAACCTTTTTCCATCACAGAAAGAGCCACATTCATTAAAGCAGAACCATATTGGAGACGTTTTCAAATGACCATTCTTTGCCTTTTGTACTTAATTTGACTTTATATTAGGAAAATTGCCATATTTTACCTGGAAATGTGCATTGATGAATATTACATTTTACCATTAAAATAATACTAAGATTTGGTCATGCATCATGCATACATTAGTCTACATATCTGCGTAATTTTCCAGGAGACCAAACCACATTTTCCACAATAAAATAAAATTCTCCTCAATATTTTCAATAATAAAAGTACAGGTTTGCCAGAAAAGGGCAGTACCGAAATACACAAACAACATTCTCTGGGAATTTATAATTAAAGGAACGGTTTATGTCATTCAATATCTTTCTTAAAAACTAAAAAAAAAAAAATTGGCTAGGAATTATGAATGTTTAAATGAAACTTCCTGAATTAAGTGTCAGCAAGGCCTTAAGACAGGCCTTCTTCCATGCAACACAATGCACGAATCGCTTCCAATATGAAATCACATAGGTTAATGTAACAACAGCTGTCTGGAAGAGAGCTCATCGATCTATTGTTACGGAAATGAAAGATAATAAGAAAATATTGCGTAATCTGTCAGTTTCTTTTAACCTCCCACATTGGTCACTAGTTTGCATCTTGTTGATGACCCGGAAATAAAACATTGTTGTGTGTTACCTTTGAACTCGGTCGGGCTATCCGATTCATGACTGTTGTACAGTTGCTAATGTTACGGCGGGTGTCCGTTGAGTAATGATTTTTATGTTACATTGACAAGGTTGGCAGGGTTTTTCTAAACCAGATACTTCAATAGTATATATGTGATGTGAAGTGGGCGGACAAAATGTCTAACTGTGTTAATTATCAGGCACAAATAGCTTCGATCATGGACATACTAAGTAAAGCAGCCGTAGCAGAAATTAGTAAAGTTGTTGATGACGGATTTGTCCTGCTTCGACTGGAAATGTGTCGAAAAGAGAACGAGATTGAATCGCTGAAAATGAAAATACAGTCACTGGAGAACGAGTCGAGGACGACAGCAAGACAAGGACAGCGGGCGCCTGTTTACAGTCGCTCCGTACATCATGGGATAAAATTGAGAAGAGCGGGGAAAAGTATGTATCTTAAAAACTCGCTAATTGGGTTGACTGGTTGCTTTTTTTTTTTTTTTTTTTATATTCAGAGTGCTTCATTTGGTTCGTAAGGCAGCAACAAAGGAAGGTAGCTATGGGCTTTGTATCAACTATGACCGTTCATAATTGCACATGACATAATTGTCACTCGATTACTCGTTATCATTTGTTGCCTAGGGGGTGGCTAACTTCACCGGTGAATAGTGGTCGAATAGCTACATTTACGTTAACTACATGAACATAAGTCAACCTGGTCCGACACATGACTATTCCCCCCACTACGTGCTCACTACAACTAGCTACGCCTGCTAGTCTTATAATGAGGGGTTCGTATTTAGCGTGGTGCGGGAGTAATTCATTTTAAGTACTCTCATCTAACACACAGTTCATCAGTTTGTTGGTGTCTCAACACAGGAGCTACTGATAGTGGCGATTATGGAGAGGAGACTACGCTTGAACATAACCGGTTTGAAAATAACTGTGATACAAGAACACCGCAAGGAGGGGAACAGGTAACACAGCCCACACTTGCAGAAGATGGGGAAAAAACGGAAAAGGAACCCGAACCTGCAGGAGGCCTAAAGGATCTGGGTGAGCAGCAGAGGTGTGGGCACGGTGTTAAGGTGCACAGTGGACTGGAGTTTGTGGTTAATGGAGAACATGGAGCCCAGATGTTCAGTCAGATATGTATGTGAAAACATAACGGTTTTTGTTTCAATAGACGCCTAGTGGCGAGTTTCCGGAGGTCATTTACATTTACATTTTAGTCATTTGGCAGACGCTTTTAATCCAAAGCGACTTACAAGTGCATAGGTTCTACCACAAGTCAAAGCATCACATCCAGAACTAGAAAAATACACCTGGACTGCTGTTCTAAACATATAGTCGTCATCATAAGTGCAAATTTTTTTTTTTTTTTTTTTTTTTTTTTTTTTTTGGGGGGGGGGGGGTTAGACAGGGATAGGGGTATCAGAAGGGGGGGGCAGGGTAAATCAGGAGGGGGGACTAAGGTAGAGTTTGAAGAGGTGTGTTTTGAGTCTGCGTCGAAATAGGGGGAGGGATTCTGCTGTCCTGACAGTGGTAGGCAAGTCATTCCACCACTGAGGAACCAGAACGGAAAACAGGCGTGAACGTGCAGCTCGACCGCCAGGTGCCCGTAGAGAGGGAATCGTAAGGCGACCAGAGCTGGCAGACCGGAGTGGTCTAGCTGGGGAGTAGGGAGTGATCAGGGATTGTATGTAATGTGGGGCAGTCCCCTTAGCAGCCTGAAATGCCAACACTAGGGCCTTGAATCGGATGCGTGCGGCAATAGGAAGCCAGTGGAGGCCAATGAGAAGCGGGGTGACATGAGCCGACCTGGGCTGACTGGTGATCAAGCAGGCTGCAGCATTCTGGACCAGCTGGAGGGGCTTGATGGCGCACGCTGGGAGACCGGCTAGGAGGGAGTTGCAGTAATCCAGGCGGGAAATGACGAGCGCCTGGACTAGGAGCTGGGTGGCTTTCTCCGTCAGGAGATGACGGATGCGGCGTATATTAAACAGGAAGAACCTGCAGGTTCTGGCAGTGGAGGATACTTGTGGAGCCAGGGAGAGGCAGTTATCAAGAGTCACCCCAAGATTCTTTGCCGTACGGGAGGAGGAAACTACAAAGTCCTCCACAGTCAGTGAGAGGTTGATTGACGGAGAGGACTTAGCAGGGATGTAGAGAAGCTCAGTTTTGGCAAGGTTGAGCTTCAGGTGATGGGAAGTCATCCATGCAGAGATATCAGCCAAGCAGGCAGAGATCTGTGTGGTGATTTGGGTGTCAGGGGGGAAGGAAATGAAGAGTTGGGTGTCATCAGCGTAGGAGTGATAAGAGAAGCCGTGGGAAGAGATAACAGAACCAAGAGACATGGTGTATAGCGAGAAGAGGAGAGGCCCAAGAACCGAGCCCTGCGGGACTCCAGTTCGTAGGGGTTGAGGGTCGGAGAGTGCGCCCCTCCAAGTCACCTGGTAGGAGCGACCAGAGAGGTAGGAGGAAAACCAAGCGAGTGCAGAACCTGTGACACCCATCCCAGACAGCAATGAGAGCAGAATCTCATGGTTGACTGTATCGAAGGCGGCCGACAGGTCGAGGAAGATGAGGACAGAGGAGAGGGATTTTGCTTTAGCAGAGTGGAGTGCCTCAGTGACCGCGAGCAGGGCGGTTTCAGTGGAGTGGCCACTCTTGAAGCCAGACTGGTTGGGGTCATGGAGATTGTTGTGGAGAAGATAAGTGGACAGTTGGGAGCAGACCGCCCGTTCCAGGGTTTTAGCAAGAAAGGGAAGAAGAGAGACAGGCCGGTAGTTGTTCAGGGCAGAGGGATCGAGAGTAGGTTTTTTGAGGAGGGGAGTGACTCTGGCCCTCTTCAGGGAAGAGGGCATGGTGCCGGAAGAGAGGGAGGTGTTGATTAGAGAGGAGAGAAAAGGGAGAATGTCCTCAGATATAGATTGTAGGAGGGGAGAGGGGATGGGGTCAAGAGGACAGGTGGTCGGGCGGTGGGAAGTAAGGAGTTTCAGCGTGTCGGCGTCAGAGAGGGGAGAAAAGGAGGTTAGGGAGATGGGGAGGGTAGGAGGGTCAGCAGGGGTGGAAGGTTGGGAGAAGGAATTGCGAATAGCATCGACCTTCTTTTCAAAGAAGGAGACAAAGTCATCAGGTGTGAGTGATGAGGGGGGTGGGGGGGGAGGGGGGGCCAGAAGAGAGGAGAAAGTTGAAAACAGTTTGCGGGGATTAGAGGCGGCCGCGTTAATTTTCGAGTGAAAGAAGGAAGATTTAGCTAGAGAGACAGAGGAATGGAAAGATGATAAGAGGGCATGGAAGGAAGCCATATCACTGGGGAGACAGGACCTTTTCCATTTTCTCTCCGCTGCCCGCAGTTCGGTTCGGACAGCTCGTAGAGCATCAGAAAGCCAGGGACTGGGGGGGGAGGCCCAAGCTAGTTTGGTGGTGAGGGGACACAGAGAGTCAAAGGAAGATGAGAGGGAGGACATGAGAGTTGTAGCCGCATCATCGGTAGACAGTCGAGAGAAAGACTCCGCAGATGGTAGGGAGGAGAGGATTGTAGATGAGAGGGTGGAGGAAGACAGGTGGCGTAGGTTCCGTCGACAGGTGACAGTGGATGGTGGGAGAGATGGATGGGTGTTAGAGGAGAGTGGAAGAGAGAAAGAGATGAAGGAGTGGTCAGATATATGGAGTGGTGTTACAGAGAGGTTGGTTGTTGTGCAGCTCCTTGTGAAGATGAGGTCAAGAAGGTTGCCTGCTTTGTGGGTGGGAGGGGAAAGAGTGAGGGTAAGGTCAAAAGAAGAGAGGAGGGAGAGAAAGGTAGACTGGGTGGACTCTGAGTTGAGGTTGAAGTCACCCAGGAGGATCAGGGGGGTGTCATTGACAGGTGAGGAGCTGAGGAGGATGTCCATCTCATCCAAAAAGTTCCCCAGAGGACCCGGGGGGCGATAAACAACAATGATAAACAGTTTGCACGGCAGAGTAACAGAAACCGCATGAAATTCAAAAGAGGAGAAGGAGAGGGATGAGGAGAAGACACTAGATCTCCATGAGGATGAGATTAGGAGACCTGTGCCACCTCCTCTGCCAGAGGATCTGGGTGTGTGGGAAAAAGAGAAGGCAGAGGAAAGGGCAGCCGGGGTGGCCGTGTTCTCAGGTGAGAGCCACGTTTCAGTTAAAGCAAGAAAGTCAAGGTTGAGGTGGGAGGCATAGGCAGATATGAAGTCTGCTTTCTGGACGGCGGACTGGCAGTTCCAGAGGCCACCAGCCACACAGAGATCAATACCAGGGGATCTGGGAGGGAAGATGAGGTTAGAGATATTCTGCCCATGTTGGCGGGAGGCGAACCTCCTACCTGACTGGGACCTGGGGAGAGGAGAGAGGACAGGGATGGGAAGGAAACACATGGAGGGAACTAGGGAGGACAAGGGGAATACTACACAGTGGAATGAGGGCAGGCAGCAAAAACAAAATCAAACATCAGGCTCTCGGACAGCCTGGATGGACACCCGTAGATAGACACCCCCGACTTTGTACACCTGCGACTTCGTACGCCGAGGCAAGTAGCCGAGGCTGCCGCACACAGCTGCCGCTGGTGCGCTACACAACTGCTTAAGTAACACTGACGCTGAATACAGAAAATGCAACCAACCCACTGCAGAACACTAATGCACACTGAAGTGAGTTCAGGTGTGCCAGTAATTATACCCTGAGCAGGGTGCAAAGTATTGGCTCCTCCTACAACAAAAGCTGTGGCCTGCCAGCCAGTAAAACAATAGCCTAACTTAATAGCCTAGCTTACCTGAGAGAAACAAACACCTAACCCAGTTTCACTGAATCTAAATAAACACCACTTGTAATAGCTAACAAACAAACAAGTACACAACAGAACACTATAATGACAACTAAACTGAATTTAGAATCAGCAAGCAAACAAATAATACTTAACTAATCCAGGAGAAAATGCAACCAACCCACTGCAGAACAGGTCGCGATAAGAACCTGGTGTGAAATCCATGCCCAGCTTGGAATTACCAGCTAAAAGCTGTTTTAAAACATACCTGGAGCAGGACTGAACTGGTCAACCAGCGACCAGCTGTTTCAGAACCTAGCTTAAGATGTTTTTTTCAGTATGGCAGTCTTTAACCACCTCACCATGTCCTTCTGATTTGAAAGACACTGCGTTCATGTGACCAAGCTAATGCAAACCATGAATACAGTCGCTCAATGGAAAAAAAGTTGTGGCACCTGCTCTTCTCCTAAATCCAAGGGCAACTATTTCCTTTACAGAAAAAGTATTTGGGCAGGAGTGGAGCTTCAGTCTGAGAAGAGATGGAGAACCTGCAGGTGTGGAAGAGGTAGACACACCTTTACAGTCCGGAATCATGAGGAACCAGGTGAGCTCTTCTGGGCTGTTGGTTTGAAACCATGTCTGTGTGCCTAAATGCTGCTGAATTTGCTTTTATTAAGTAGAAATTCAGTTACCACCTACTGGAGTGAGTGGACTGAGTGAGTGATGGACAGACAGATAGACAGACAGATAGACACAGACTCGCCTTTGGGGAGCTACATTCACAGTAATCTCTTTGCTCCTCTGTTGCAGTCTGCAGACGTGGAGAAGGTTGGACCTGAACCTGTTATCAAGCAGGAGAAACTGGAAGAGGTCTTGTGTTACAGTGACCCAGAGCCCACACCTGTAGAAGAGGAACACGTAACACAGCCCACACCAGTAGGAGATGGCAAGAAACCGGACACAGAGCCCACACCTGTAGGAGACCCAGAGGAGCTGAGTGAGCAGCACAGGTGTGGACACGGTGATGAGGAGCTCAGTGGACTGGAGTTTGTGGTGAAGGCAGAGCAAGAGGAAGAGCATGTAGCCCAGAGACTCAATCAGACAGGATGTGAACCCAGTGCAGGAAGACTCAACAATCTGGGCTCTGAGTATGTAATGTATGAGAGAGACAGTCAGCTGTGGACTTCCTTTACCCAAGAGGACAGTGACATAGAGACTGATGATCCAGTTTGTTCTAACACTACAGAACAGTGCTCACAGAATCTGTCAATTCACACACAGCTACAACATGCTCCTGCCACCATGGAAGTCTCTGGAGACACACTGTCCCCTTTTGGGGCTTCATATGTTGAGGAGTTTGATCAGATGGGTGAGAAGCCGTCTGCTTGCAGTGAGGAGCTCAGATCAGAGGCCATTCACACACAGCAGGGTCAGTACAGAGAGAGACTTGGGCACACAGTGGAGAGAGAGAATCAGACATTACTGCCCCAGCAGCAGCAGCAACATGGACCCTCAGTAAAACACATGAGAGGCAGTGAGAGTCCAGCCTCAGGCTCTCAGTACGAGACCAGCTCTACTCTGAGTACCAGTGCTTTCAACATTAGGAGAACGTTGACCGTAAGGAGGTGTGATGTCGGAGAGAAGCGATTCGTTTGCTCATTTTGTGGAAAAAGATTTGACAGATTAAGTCATTTGGAAAGACATAGGAGAATTCATACGGGAGAGAAACCCTTCAGCTGTCCCACCTGTGGGAAGAGTTTCTCACAGAAAAGCAGTCTCCAGGGGCACCAGCGAGTACACACCGGGGAGAAACCATACAGCTGTTCCATCTGCGGAAAGACCTTTTCTTGCTCGTCCAACCGCAATGCGCACCAGTGTGACCACACATTCAGCAGAGAATATCGGTGTTTTGTTTGTGGAAAGACGTGTTCTGACTTAAAGACGTTCAATATGCATCAGAAAATTCACACAGAGAAAATATTCTTCTGTGCTTAAGTGCAAAAAATTTGATATTGTACCTCAAAACTGCCTTTTTAGTGCTTACAGTGCACGTAGTGTGCATTTCTGTGCTTGTCTATAGCATGTATTGTAAGCCTTTGCTACCTCTTTTAATAAAGCCATCTTAGAGTATGGATGTATTGGTAAAAAGTTAGATTATGACCTAATGAGTAGAACATGCAGAGTACACTTGTAGTGTTTTGGAGTTCGTTTTCTCTTTGTACTATAGTAATTTCATTCTTTTTATATAAAATAGCTACTAATAATTTAAAGTATGATGTGTGTTACACCTTTTATATGATGATGTTGATATGTTTATATTTTGTATCATTAATATAACTATGTCAAACTTCTCATAACCAATAATTATCCTGTGAATCGCTTGATGAGAACATTTTTACATAGAAAATATTTTAAAATAACCATGCAAAGGCATATTTATGATGCACTGGCAATCACTGTGTTTGCGCACCTTTGCCAAATTTGTGCTCCTTTAACTGTATTTGTTATTCTAAAATTAGTTTGAGATGTTTCTGGGCGTGGTGCTCTTTTCTGTGTGTAGAGCAGTGGGTGAGCAAAATGTGCAGTGGCGCAAAAGGACAATCAAACAGAAAACCAGAGTCAGAGTTGGAATTGCTTTGTCTCGTTAGCGACAGAGGTGAGTAGGTGGGGTGTTAGTTGAGGATGGAGGAGACTTTTTGGATTGTAAACACAGGACCACAGCAAGGCAAAAAAAAAAAAAAAAATTCCTGCCTAGTATGCCTTAAATGGATATGAAATGGCTTTATAGTAACGGTATCAGGTAGACGTGTCTTGTTTATTAGCCTGATAAAGCAAGCACTGTCCTAAGCACTGTTGAATCTCCCAGGAATTAATTCATGTAATAATCCATTCATCCATTCAGCAGGCAGCTCTTCCAGCATTCTGCCAAACCATCTTGCTCGGTCAGCCTCAGATGGGTAGAAAAATTTACTTCTAAACTTTTTATTTCACGCTCATATGATTTCTATTTGTGTTTGTTATTATTATCAGTATTGCATTTTAAACATTTGGCACACTCTTTTACGGGGAGAATTGCACAGTGGCCTTCTTTTTATATTTAGGATACATTCGTGCAGCCCTATTTCAGGAAACAATTCAGGTTTAATGTGTTGCTCGGGGGTAGAACAGCAGTGCTCCAACAGGAATTTGAACATACATCTTTGAAGTTGTAGTATTATTATAAAAGTATTATAATTACAGATAGTTGTGGAGGTTTATGAGATGGCATTTAAATGTTTCCCTTACTGTGAGTGGGAATTAATTTGACTTATTTAAGGTCACTTTAAGATTATGAACTGGGCAGTCTGTAGCCTAGTGGCTAAGATACATGATTGGGACCCAGAAGGTAGTTTCAAATATGATTGATTAAAGCGATTATATTTATTTACGAAGGCTCACAAACACGTTCAATGAAAATGTTATAATTTTAGGACGATAGGTTCAGATTCCAAAATAAAATACAACAAATGGTAAATGGTTGGCATTTATATAGTGCCTTTATCCAAAGCGCTGTACAATTGATGCTTCTCATTCACTCCATTCATACACACACTCACACCGAGGGCGATTGGCTGCCATGCAAGGCACCGACCAGCTCGTCAGGAGCATTTAGGGGTTAGGTGTCTTGCTCAGGGACACTTCGACACAGTCCGGGCGGGGGATCAAACCGGCAACCCTCCGACTGCCAGACGACTGCTCTTACCGCCTGAGCCATGTCGCCCCAAAACAGTTACTTATAGGAAAGTAGCATTCCTAGCTCTTATTTTGAAAATTCTTCCCTTGATTGCCACTGGAAGCAATTTCCTTGTCAGAGATGGGGGAGGGTCTCTGTTCTAGTGACTTGCTTACACAGAAGTGTTTCATATGGTATATTGTTGTCTTCTTGGGGGAAAAAAGACGACGGTACCGAGCTTGTAAGTATAAAAATAACGGCTGTTGTTAAATCGTGGGTAAAATGAAGAATTGTGTACCCTTTCAGACACAATTAGCCTCCATTATGGAAGTGTTAGCAAAAGCAGCCGTTGCAGAAATAAGCAAACTTGTTGAAGATGGGTCCGTCGTGCTGCGTTTGGAAGTATCCCGAAGCCATAAAGAAATTGACAGTCTGAGGAGGAAACTACAGCAAGTGGAGGGCGAGCTGAGGTCGACGCAAGAAGCGGCAGCGAGAGAGATCCGCTCGATTGGAGTTCAGGTTGAGGACCAGTTTGGACGAGCAGGAGGTATGCTTGCCACAAACTTGCAACTTATCATATAGCTACTTATTAATGACATTGTTCGTTTATTTTACACGTAGGCCTCGTCGAAGGGAAATGATTTCCTGTATGAATAAAGGTTAATGGAGAATCATACACAATTTAATAATCATATTTGTGCTAGATTTAAGCTAGTGCCTTCCCTGACCACACGTTCATGTTATTCAGTGAAATGTAACGCTCATTCCGAAAAAAAAAGTACAGGGCGTATTCAGTTGTAGTGATCGAAGTACAGGGCGCAGTGATCGTGACCTGATCAATCCCAACGTGAAATCGAAAGAACAGCCAAACATGACGAAATACAATACATGGTGGTGATTGATTTTACACAATGATGCGCATTTATCGTGTCAAAACGAAATGCATTGCATTGCCTTGTGTACTTCGTAAGAAAAAAGAGAGAGAAAAAACCCATACACCGAAATACAATATGTGGATGGATTGTTTTTAATAGTGGCATGCATTTTTCCTGTTACAATCAATAGTCTACCACAAGGAACATAATCTGCAAGCATACTGTATTTCACTCTGTCAACACAAGGGGGTGCCATAAACGCGACCGAAGGGAATATAAAATATTTTATTTTATTAAACAGTATTTTATTTCTTAATCAGCCATTTCTGAATCTAGTCAAAATGTAATTTCATCGATTGTCAAATCATAGCATCGTGGTAGATTTACGATCACATCTACAAAACCCCCCAAAAATATGCTTATTCGGGCCATATCCAGATGCATTCGTTCACTATAGCTATTGGTAAATCTGTCAAAGCTTGTTTTTGTTCTTAATAGCTCAACGACCTGAAGCTAGAGTTGTTTGTTTTTTACTTGTCGTTGTATACATTTATCTGTTTGAAGTATGTCCGTATGTGTATTCCTGTATGGTAAAAGGGGCGACACTGGCTCAGGCAGTCGGAAAGGGTTGCCTGGGGTGTGTCGAAGTGTCCCTGAGCAAAACGCCTAACCCCTAAAATGCTCCTGACAAGCTGGTTGGTACCTTGCGTGGCACACCAAATCGTTGCTGGTGTGTGTATGAATGGGTGAATGAGAAGCGTCAGTTGTGCAGCGCTTTGCATAAAGACCGTTGAATAAAACTTGTATTCGCTGCAGTGTTTCCCACAGGAGCTGTCCTGGGGGGTGATGGCGGAGGGAAGCAGTGTCTCTTTGGGCAGAAGCACTTTGAAGAGGAGTCTGATGCACAGGCTCGGCCCCTTTCCGGATTTACGGTGAAGGCCGAGCAAGAGGAAGAGCATGTAGCCCGGAGACTCAATCAGACAGGATGTGAACCCAGTGCAGGAAGACTCAACAACCTGGGCTCCGAGTATGTGATGTATGAGAGAGACAGTCAGCTGTGGACTTCCTTTACCCAAGAGGACAGCGACGTAGAGACGGATGATCCAGTTTGTTCTAATGCCACAGAACATTTCTCACAGAATCTGTCAATTCACACACAGCTACAACATGCTCCTGCCACCATGGAAGTCTCTGGAAACACACTGCCCTCCTTGGGGAAAGATGTTCATATTGTTGAGGCCGTTCTTGTAAAAGAGGAAGCAGGTGTGCAGTGTTCATACAGTGAAGAGAACAGCTCTGAGATGGGTGGCACACAACAGACAGAGTACAGACAGCCTCCACTCTCAATTAATGATAATCTAACCTCACAGCTCTGGCAACCGCTGCAGCAGCCCCCTTTAGACTGGCAAATAGGAGTTGCTGAGAGCATCACAGATCCAAACTCAAATAGCAGCAAAAAGACCAGAATGCACTGGAGAACTGGTGTAGGGGAGAAACCTTACAGCTGCACGCAGTGCGAGAAGAGTTTCTATCGGTTTATCGACCTAGAGAGACACCAGCGAATCCACACAGGAGAGAAACCGTTCGGCTGTGCGCAGTGTGGAAAGCGTTTCAGTCTGAGGGGTAACCTCATCACACATGAGAGGGTTCACAGTGGAAATAAACCATTTGGTTGTGCTCAGTGTGGGAAGAGATTTGCTCAGGGATCTAACCTTAGAGCACACCACAGAGTTCATACAGGAGAGAGACCATATCACTGCACCCAGTGTGGGAAGAGTTTCACTCAATTAAGTGCTCTTAAAACTCACCAGAAAGTCCACAGTAGAAATGAATTACTACAGTTTGGGATGAGCTGTATGTGACTATAAAAGTTCAGAGACTTTACAGTTCATAGTCGGCATTTTACTCAAATAGAGACATAGAGAATTATGGGAAATGTAGTTGAGCCAGCGAAGCTCAGAACAAAGATTTTCTGTGGGAAAACATGCCGGTATGTTCCCAGCTAACAATAAAGCTCTATACATTATATCACTGCCTGTTCATTTACAGATTATGTACTTTCAACTGGTTTTCTTTAGTCCTCATTACTGTTTTTGTCTTCACAGATTACTTATGATTATGGGGTCGTCCTAAAAAACAAAAGACTATCACTCCTTCAGGCTTCAACGTACAACTGACAAAACCCAGTGTACTATGTTCCATTTAGTATAACTGCGCCCCGGTTTACGGGGCGGTGGGACTCCTTTTGAAACGGGGATGACCTGTGCAAAAATGTGGGGTACACCTGACTGAGGGATGCAGCTACACTGAACACTAGGGCCAGCGAGAGGGTTGGCAGACTTCGTTATAGCAAGTCCTTGTTTTTTTGGGAAGACACTCGGGTGTACACTTCATTACGCTACATTTGTTTGCCGGACCCTCATGAGTGACAATGAATGAAAACGAGTACATCCATAAATTACTTGAGCAACAGCGCAAGACCTGCTGATAGCATTCCCAGACCAGTTAGTCTTAAGTGAAACCAGTGGAACCAGTCAAACATTACATGTGCAGTGAGTTATTTAGTTATATGGGTGGGGCAGTTCTATTTGTGGGTTGTGCAGATATTTAGTTAAATTATGTCATAACCATAGACCACACAAAACAGACAAATGTAGGCTACATAGTATATGCCAACCATAACCATTTCAGTCATTAATTCTCTCAGTTTGGTAAATAACAAAAAGAGTCATGAGCTTTTGAAATGGTAAAACGCTATTTTGCCCGGTACCTGCGATTGAAATGGTGTACTTTTCCCTGTCTTTTCTTAGTTTTCCAACTGGTTTTATGTATGTGTGTTACAATGCGTCTCTTTTCCCTTTCTCAAGAGTACATTCTTTGTAATAATGTATCTTTGCTGTCCATGATCACTGACTTTCTTTGTACATCCTGTGTCAATAAAATAAATAAATAAACAAACAAACAAAACACGGACGTAAATCCAAACAGCCCTGGTCACATTTGCAGGTCGGCATATTGAAGGACAACTAGGACATCATCACGTGACTTGATGGAGCACGCCCCCTTCTAGCAGCTCGACAATTTTCAGCCTGGAAAATAAGACAATGGGTCAAGCAGTACGCATACAAACCACCAACAATGCGTTCATATTCCACCATGAACATGGTATAACATCCTCAAATGTTTGCGGATGCATTGCTTTGAGTGTGCTATTATATGAAGTGATGTTTCTGGATATATTAAGCGTAACAAAGTACTTAAAATCAAATGTATGCGTAGCGTTGTGTGTGACGTCACACACCTGCGACTCACTACTCATTTTTCTAGTTGTCCCTGTAGTGGCTCGTTTGTACACCAAACAAGCTGGCTAGGTAGTGAATCTAGCAGACTTTGCAGCCGATAGATGATATCGTTTTATAAGCAAATTCAAAATCCACGAAAGATATCCTGAAAGAAGTGTTGTAAAACCGTCTGGCGAAATGTCTACCTGCGTTACATTTCAGGAAGAACTATCCACAATCATGGATATTTTAGCCAAAACGGCGGTGGCTGAAATTAGCAAACTTGTCGACGATAGTTGCGAGGTTTTACGTTTTGAAATATCTCGGAGTCAGACAGAGAACCAGGGACTGAAGAAAAAATTGCAGTTGATGGAGCGCGAGCTGAGGCTGGCGCGGCGACGATACCCCAGTCCAGGTACGTTAGCCTTCTGTTTCAATTGACGCCGTATGACGAGGAGTTTAATAAGATGTGGTCATGTTTAACCACCTCACCTTTTTTTTTTTTTTTTTTTTTCCTTTTTTTTTTTTTCAAGACGCTACGTGTATGTTACCACGCTAATGCAAATCATTAAGATTTCGGGATGGAAAAAGCCGTGACACTGGTGTTTTTCCTATCCTCCTTGCTGAAAAAAAAAAAAACCCCCGCTCAAGCTAGGTTTTGAAACCGCTGGTAGCTGGTTGACCAGCTCTGACCAGCTCCCTGCTCAACATGGTTTGACCAGCTCATTGCTGGATTTTTACAGCAGGGCTTCCTTCGGGGGCCACTGTTTTCTCTGCAGAGAGAGTCTTTGGGCAGGAGTGGACCTTCAGTCTGAGAAGAGATGAAGAACCTGCAGACGTGGAAGAGGTTGAGACACCTTTACAGTCCGGCATCTCTAGGAACCAGGTGAGCACACTGGTGCTGTTCACTGCCATTAAACATGGCTAAATTATCTTTTTTATTTTTTATTTATAGAAATTAAATTATCACCTCTTGAGTGAGTGATGGCTAGACACAGACTTGCCTTTGTGGAGCAACATTCAAAGTAATCTCTTTGCTCCTCTGTTACAGTCTGCAAACGTGGATCAGTTCAGGCCTGAACCAGTTTTTATCAAGCAGGAGAGACTGGAAGAGGACTTGTTTTACAGTGACCCACAGCCCACACCTGTAGAGGAAGAACAGGTAACACAGTCCACATCTGTAGAAGAGGAACAGGTAATACAGCCCACACCTGCAGGAGATGGGAAGAAACCGGACACAGAGCCCACACCTGTAGGAGACCCAGAGGAGCTGAGTGAGCAGCACAGGTGTGGACACGGTGATGAGGAGCTCAGTGGACTGGAGTTTGTGGTGAAGGCAGAGCAAGAGGAAGAGCATGTAGCCCGGAGACTCAATCAGACAGGATGTGAACACAGTGCAGGAAGACTCAACAATCTGGGCTCTGAGTATGTAATGTATGAGAGAGACAGTCAGCTGTGGACTTCCTTTACCCAAGAGGACAGTGACATAGAGACTGATGATCCAGTTTGTTCTACCGCTATAGAACATTGCTCACAGAATCTGTCGATTCACACACAGCTACAACATGCTCCTGCCACCATGGAAGTCTCTGGAAACACACTGCCCTCCTTTGGGGCTTCATATGTTGAGGAGTTTGATAAGATGGGTGAGAAGCCGTCTGCTTGCAGCGAGGAGCTCAGATCAGAGGCCATTCACACACAGCAGGGTCCGTACAGAGAGAGACTTGAGCACACAGTGGAGAGAGAGAATCAGACATTACTGCCCCAGCAGCAGCAGCAACATGGACCCTCAGTAAAACACACGAGAGGCAGTGAGAGCCCTGCCCAGCCACACTCAGGCTCTCAGTACGAGACCGGCTCCACTCTGAGCGCCTGCGCTTTTAACTTCGCCGACCAGCTGAGTAGCCAGTGGGCCGGCGCCGGCGAGAACGTGTTCATCTGCAACCAGTGCGGAAAGACCTTCGGCCGCCTGTCCTACCTGAAGATCCACCAGCGGAGCCACACGGGCGAGCGGCCGTTCTCCTGCACGCAGTGCGGGAAGCGCTTCCACTGCTCCTCCCACCTGAAGATCCACCACCGGACGCACACGGGCGAGCGGCCCTACAGCTGCGCCACCTGCGGGAAACGGTTCACGCAGCAGAGCAGCCTGAAGACGCACCAGAGCGTTCACACCGGGGCGCGGCCGTTCAGCTGCGCGCAGTGCGGCAAGACCTTCACCCTGCTCCATCACCTGAAAAGGCACAGGATTATTCACAACGGAGAAATGGGTGTATAGAGCTGCGGGACAGTGTGGGGGGGAAGGGGGGGGGATGTTGTTTTGCGACTGCCTGCTGATGACACTGCATGTAAAGGCCCGGACACACCAAACCGACGGTCGGCCGTCGGACGTCGGTGGCGCCCTGTCGGCCGAGTCTTTCCGGTGTGTCCCGCACGCCGACACTCCGTCGGCGTGTTTTGGAAGGGCTCCGTGTTCAACATGTTGAGTCGGCGTCGGAGCCGTCGGACGTCGGTGAGAGCTCTCTCGTCGACGGCTCCGGGGGGCTCCGACGCCGACCGTCGGTTTGGTGTGTCCGGGCCTTAAGAACGACGTGTTAACGCCTTTCTGTTCAACTCAACCTGAGGTGTGAGGTTTTCTCAAATGAAACATTGATTTTTTATATATGTGTATGTCCATACAGTATGGTGCAAAAGTCTTGGGCACGTGTGAAAACGATCCATAAAAATGATGAAATTTGTTGTTTTAAATAGCAAAAAAATTTTAGTATAAAGAGCAGTGAACGGTTAAAAAGAAAATCAAATCAATATTCGTTGTGACCACCCCTTTGCCATTAAAACTGCATCCGTTCTCTTGGGTTAATATTAAGGTAAAAAAAAAAAAAATTTTCAAAATGGTATGTTGAATTAGTTTGCATATTCACATGAAATAGATTTTTTGTTTTGTTTTTACCAGTTTAATCTGTACAAATACAGTACTGTGCAAATGTCTTGGGGGACAAAAAAACTAAACAAAAAAACCACGAAGCAAAGATAATCAAAGAATAAAATAAAAGCAGTAAAAAACCGAATCAACATTTGCTATGACCACCCTTCAACTTTAAGACTCTTTAAAAATTCTGTCCTACATTTGTATATGAAGAAAAAGCCGGTAGGTTGTTCCAAACATCGGAGATGTTGCCGCAATTCTGCAGACTTCTCACTTGCTTCAATCAATCAAGTTCTTAATCTGACAACTGGTCTGTTACCATGTTACTTTATTCGACTAAGTATGTTTCTGTTACATTTAATGTTTGGACATCTCAAATTTGCCAGCCACTCTAATGCAGAAAACAAAAATAAACACCTAACACCGAATTTGTATAATGGAAATGTAGGGTGTCCTAGGCCTTTGCACAGTGCGGTATCATACCGGGGGGGCCCTGTAGCGTAGTGGTTAAGGTAAATGACTGGGACACGCAAGGTGGGTGGTTCTAATCCTGGTGTAGCCGCAATAAGATCCGCACAGCCGTTGGGCCCTTGAGCAAGGGCCCTTAACCCTGCATTGCTCCAGGGGAGGACTGTCTCCTGCTTAGTCTAATCAACTGTACGTCGCTCTGGATTAGAGCGTCTGCCAAATGCCAATAATGTAATGTAACGCCCTTCCCCTTGGTGTCACCGAGGTGAGAGATGCAGGAGTTTACTGTGCCAGCTATAGAGTAAGACAACCTGTAAGAGTGTGGATAATTGGATTTGACGGGGAAAAGGTTTAACCAGTTGTAGCCTTACACACCATTAAATGTAAACATGCCGACATGTTGCTACATTTTAACTGTGATTTTAAATAATGAACTGGAAAGCATGAACGTGTAAGATGGCCGCCTTTGTAAAATGGAAATCAAATTTTTTAATTGGTAGTGTAACAATGTGCTCCAATAATCCCCCCCATCACCTCAGAACGTTTGAGCGTTTGGTAAATGCTGATCCCGTTCCATGTTTTTAATGTATCATGTATTTTATTTAAAAATATATTATTTATTACATTGATTTGATCTTGATTCTTTGACAAGCGGCATATGTTAGAGAAGTCAGTCTCACACACACCCACACACACACCACACACAACATTGGATGAATATTTTTTCAACAATCCAATCCAATGTGCTTGGATTACTTGCTTGTGATTTATAGTTATGTCACTGCACACAGGATATGACAACATATCAGACACCAATCCGATTGGTGGAACTATTCCAAGTTAATACAGTTGTATCAGTACAAAAGAAAAACATTTTGGAGTATTTGACAGCTTGAAAAGGGCCCTCTCAGCCGCTTGGTGTCTGCACATTGTCCATTTGAAATGTGATTTCCTTGTGAACTCAAATATGAAGTCTGAATTTATTTGAGAAAGTGACCAATACTTGCATGCAAATTTGGTCTGGCAATTAGGCCTTTTTTTTTATGTTCAAGTATGTTAGGTTATACATTTGCAAAAAAAAAAAAAAAAAAAAGAAGGGTTGATTAAGTTCTCGTCTCCCCAACCCACCCACCATTTCCTTTCGCATGTTTTAAGCTCCACCCGCAGAAGTGGCTGTTTCCATGACGTCACTCCGGCCACGTCTGTCCGTAAATGGAAGGTTCTGGGAGGCTTTTTTTTTTTTTTTGCTCCTTCCTGTTCAAGTGAAACTTGAACACTCCTCTGCGAGCAACCAGCCTTTAAACAAACAAAAAGCCCAGACTGGTGCCACAGCAGGCTGGCATCAAAAGCCGTCAGTCGGCACAACCGCCAATCACACACACACGCACACGCACGCTTTCATAGCCAAGTCAGGTTCAGAATTTTTTTTTTATTGGGCGTTTTTTTTATAGCTCACAAGAACTGCGACATTACACAACCACTCATTTTCATGACAAACAGTCGAAGGCCAGAAACCTACTTATTAAGCACGTCCAGAGCGTCTGCTTCGAGCACACACCCACGGCAGACTCGGGGTCACGTCCCCGGTTTACCGCAGCACTCCCGCTGCACAGTAGTTGAACGGTTCACAGACATAAAATATTTATATTTGAAGCAATGGGACATGCTTCGGTCCCCATTGAGGCGGGTGGGAGTGTGCATTCGAAGCAAACCAGAGGCACTCGTTCCGTGGCTAACCACCCACGCACAGGCCGTGGGTATATATACTGAAACATTACATGTACAAACTCATAAATAACTAATATTTTCTTTTGTTAAATATACTTAAATTAAAAAGCGGTGATGCGTGAGGCCCCAGCAAACGGGTAACCACTCCCGACAGCAGCGCTCTCGTAACTACGCCTCGCTAATCTGCATTATACGCTTCCCCTCCCAGTCATCTTCGGGAATGCATTGCACCTATCGTACGCCGTAGAAATAAACAAAAATAAATAGTCCCAAATATATCACATTAAGTTAATACGCAACAACATTAAGACCCTAAAATAAATTTGTGCCATAAAAGCCTTTGTACAATATTAGTTTAATTCAAGACATTTACACTGGATTAAGTTGCGCGCTGATGTGAGCTGAAGGCGATTGGTTGGGCGGTTAGGTGATTGACAGCAGGAATGTCTACAGAAGGAATGTGGTACAAACCCCCCCCCCCCCCCCCCCCCCCCAAAAAAAAAGGACAGATCTCACAACACAAGCTCAGCTCATGCTGCATGGTGTCAGTCACAAGATTGTAAGTCCTACATAACATTTGTACTGGCTTGAGATGAATTCTGTAAATTCTCTAAAAGGACGGCCTGTAGAGTAGTGGTTAAGGTACATGACTGGGACAAGGTCGGCGGTTCGATCCCCGGTGTAGCCACCATAAAATCCACACAGTTGTTGGGGCCCTTGAGCAAGGCCCTTAACCCTGCATTGCTCCAGGGGAGGATTGTCTCCTGCTTAGTCTAAATCAACTGTACGTCGCTCTGGCTAAGAGCATCTGCCAAAAATGTAATGCACTTTTTGTGCTGCTGGTTCCCAAATTTTGTGTCAAAGTTATTACTTTTATGTTACATATATACAATTTGTGTGTGTTACAAAGGGAGGCTTTTTAAAATGGACTATGTTGATAGTAACACAAAAATGTCCTTATCTGGACATGGAGGTGTGGTAAAAAAAAACATCGCGTTGGTTTTAACCAATCGGTTTTGAGAGTCAGGGGACGAGTCGAGTCAGACTTAGCCTCATAACTGCGCCGAGTAAAACTTGGAAACGGCTCTTTTGACTTCGGTCCACGTTCCGCACTGGAGAGAATTCCCGGGGTTTTACTCGGCGCAGCCAGCCGGCTCCGTCAGGGCCAGGGGGGGGCCGGGCGGCGCTCTGCGGGCGGAACGTGGGCCGTGGGCCGGGCCGGCCCCGATGTGGATCAGGATCAGGCGTAGTTGCTGCCGTGCTCGACGCGGGTCACCATGGTGGAGACCAGCCGCTCCAGCTGCTTGGCGCGCTGCTCGCCCGTCTGCAGGACCTCCGCGTGATTGGCCTTCTGCTCGCTGTCGTAGTCCATCACTGCCTGATTGGTGATCAGGGACAGGGCGAACACGCGCATCCCGGAGTGCCGCGCCACGATCACCTCGTGCACCGTGCTCATTCCTGCGAAAAAAAGGGAGGTTGGGAGGTTGGGAGGACTGACTACGCGGCGATACAGGCACCGTTTTTTTCGGCTGTAGACCTTTAAATCGGGCTGTTTGACTGAGGGCGGTTCATGAGCTACATAGTTTAGGGTTGAAAGTCTCAAGTGTCTCTCAAGTCTTTCAAAAAAAACTGTTGTATGGATGTATCATTGAGACAGTGTGGGGGCATTGTAACAGGGTTTCTGATGTAACACTGAGACATTGCGGGGGCATTGTAACAGGGTTTCTGATGTAACACTGAGACATTGCGGGGGCAGTGTAACAGGGTTTCTGATGTAACATTGAGACATTGCGGGGGCAGTGTAACAGGGTTTCTGATGCAACATTGAGACATTGCGGGAGCATTGTAACAGGGTTTCTGATGTAACATTGAGACATTGCGGGAGCATTGTAACAGGGTTTCTGATGTAACATTGAGACATTGCGGGGGCAGTGTAAGGGGGGGTTTCTGTTCTCACCAACAGCGTCGGCCCCTAGTTTGTGGAGCATCCGGCACTCGGCGATGGTTTCGAAGGAGGGTCCGCCCAGGACGCAGTACACGCCCTCGCGCAGGAAGTCGCTGTAGCCAAGCTCCGCCCCCACGTCCTGGGCCAGCTGCTGCAGCTCCCGGTCATATGCGTCAGACATGCAGGGGAACCGCACCCCAAACCTGCAAAAGAGAAATGGTGTTACACACACACACACACACACACACGGCTAAACCCCACTTACACCCAAAACCCATTCCGCCGCATTACACCCAACAAACCAACGGTGCAGAACTCTACAGTTCATGAATGTAACTGTTACATAACACTGGAATAACAAGAGCATGCAGCATAACCTTCCCCTGTACAAATATACACTTGCCCACCAGTGCACACAGAAAGAAATTCCAGAAATCTTAAGATTGAAAAAAATACAATATGTACACACACACTCCCATATGCACACAGGCACACACACACATACCATATGCAGAGGCACACACAAATAGCTTACATACACAGGCACACACACACACATACACTCCCGTACGCAAAGATGCAGACACACACGCATACATACCTTAAGCACACAGGCACTCACACAAACACACCATACACACACTTCAATATATACACAGGCACTCACACAAACACACCATACACACACTTCAATATATACACAGGCACTCACACAAACACACCATACACACACTTCAATATATACACAGGCACTCACACAAACACACCATACACACACTTCAATATGTACACAGGCACTCACACAAACACACCATACACACACTTCAATATGTACACAGGCACTCACACAAACACACTTCAATATGTACACAGGCACTCACACAAACACACCATACTCACACTTCAATATGTACACAGGCACTCACACAAACACACCATACACACATTTCAACATGCACATCCACAGGTGCGCACTCACGCACGCACACATGCACTCACACAAACACACCATACGCACAGGCGCACACACACACACACACACACCTTTCATCATTGGGTCCAGCCAGCGGGTTGTTCCCAGCGAAGCCGGGCATGTTGATGTGGTCTTTGATGATCATCATGTCTCCCACCTTGTAGTCCTGGTTCAGCCCGCCGGCCGCGTTGGTCAAGATGACCGTCTCCACACCCAGGAGCTTGAAGATCCGCATGGGCAGTGTGATCTAAACGGAGAGGGGGCGGGTGAGTGTGGCGCGTTCATTCGTACACACACACACACAGGTACACGTGCTAAGAGGTGAAGTATAGCATCTTCGTTAATTTTAGCAAATTTATTTAGCAGTTTTAAAAACATTTTCTTTAAAATCCTATAACACAAAATTACAAAACCAGTACTATACACAGGAAACCATTATAAAAGTCACAAGCAAACATAAAAAATAAAAAAAGTTTATATAACAAAGATAATAATAGTAATAAAAAAGTTTTACAAAATAAGTAACACAAAGCCTTCAAACAAGACCCATACAAACCTAGAAAATTAGAGAACCAATATTCACACAACAATTCAGTACAGAAATAAAAAAAGAACAAAACAACAGCAAAAAAAAACTAGTAAAAACCATTTGGTTAAAAACAAATAAGTACAGAGGTGAGGTACAGAGTGTGCAGGTGCAGTAATGTACAGGTGTGCAGGTATGTTCTCACCTTCTGGACAGGGTATCCTTCATACAGGTGAAACCTTCCCTGCATGCAGATGCAAGGCTTTCCTTTCAGAGTTCCGAACACCAATCGCCCCGCATGACCATTCACTGCAACAGAACCGACCAATTAGCACACACCAGTCCCAGACGGCAACCAATCCCCTAACGACAACCATACATAGCAACCAATCAATACACACCAGCCATACATGGCAACCAATCAGGACACATCAACAACACACAGCAAGCACCTGACACAAGTAACCAACTGGCACAGGGACCACATAACAATCAGCACAAACCAATCACACACACACACATCAGAAAAATCACCATTTCTCTCCATCTCAGCGTTTAGAAAATGAAATTGATATACCCCTTATGGAAATTGAATATACTTGGAACATATTATAAACATGTGGAAAATCATATATCATGATATTTCATTTCAAAGAAGTGGAATGCATTACTGTAATACACATGTATATTTGCCAATATATTATAAAGTGTGGCGCTACATAGATAATATATGCATTTCAGTATACTTTAGAATATATTCCAGCTCCATAGAGACTTCTCCACATGGAGAGAGAGAGAGAGAGAGAGAGAGAGAGAGAGAGAGAGAGAGAGAGAGAGAGAGAGAGAGAGAGAGAGAGAGAGAGAGAGAGAGAGAGAGAGAGAGAGAGAGAGAGAGAGAGAGACAGAGACACAGAGACACAGAGACACAGAGACAGAGACAGAGACAGAGACATACAGGCTTATGGAGAGAAACAGATTCAGATAGATATACATGTATGCAGTAACAGAGAAACTGAGACAGACAGAGAGACAGAGAAAAGACTGATGGGAACAAACAGACAGGCTTACCAGTGCTCTGTGGGAAGTTGGGGATATCCCTGTAGTTAAAGACCACCTGATCCTTCAGCATTTCTGCCAGGCCCCCCAGCCCTGAGCCACACACTATCCCTACCAGGGGGCGCAGTGACGTCTGAGCCAGGAGCCAATCGGCTGTGGCTCTGCAGTCCTCATAGCTGTACGAGAGAGAGAGAGAAAGAGAAACCAACTTGAGCAAAAGAAAGCCCATATGTGCATATACAAGTGAGACTGTAAAATACTAAAGTAATAATAAACTTTATTTGTGTATGCATGTATGTATGCAAGTATGTATGGGTGTGCGTGTGTATGTACACTCAGTGAGCACTTTATTAGGTATTTATTAGGCTTATTTTTTTTTTACTTCTACTGCTGTAGCCTATCCACTTAAGTTATGATGCGTTGTGTGTTCCCAAATGCTCTTCCACATACCACGGTTGTAATGTGTGGTTATTTGCGTTACTGTCACCTTCCTGTCAGCTTTGACCAGTCTGGCCCTTCTCCTCTGACGTCTCTCATTAACAAGGCTTTTCTGTCTGCAGAACTGCTGCTCACTGTATTATTATTTTTTTGCACCATTCTTTGCAAACTCTAGAAGCTAGTGTGCATGAAAATCCCAGGAGATCAGCAGTTTCTGAGATACTCAAACCACCCTGTCTGCCACCAACATGGTCAAAGTCAGTTAGAACATACTTCTTCCCAATTCTGATATTTGGTGTGAACATTAACTGAGGCTCCTGAACCGTATCTACATAACTGTATGCACTCCTGCCACAAGATTGGCTGATTGGAGTAGGTGTAAAGTAAAAATGTTCCTAATCACTGCTTGGTAAATGTGTGTGTGTGTGTGTGTGTGTGTGTGTGTGTGTGTGTGTGTGTGTGTTCACAACACTGGATATGTCCCATCATGCTAATGAGGAATTCTTTGAATCTTTGCAGCTATGTGGAACTCAGTTCATGTATATCACTGTGAAATATGTTACATAACAGCCATTGAAAAAAAAAAAAAAAAAAAAAAAGAAAACCCAAAAACAAACAAGAGCTTGATACATGACCACCACCTGTAAAAATATACACTCGCACCCACGCACCAGTGCACACACACTAACACACAGACTCTGACATGCTCCCGAACTCTTGCTTTTAATTGGATGTAAATTCTGAATGGCGCTTAAAAAGATAATTATCCAATTCATAACGGTCTAACAGGGTTCCGAGAAGGAATTCCGTCTCGGTCACATGGTTTTCTCCCACCAATAGAGAGGTCAAAACAAGGCCATGGCCAAGTCTCGCTTCTCTCACTCACACACACACACACACACACACACACACACACACGAGGAAGCCAGAGAGAGATGCACTCGATGTGACAAATTATTACAGTTTATTGGTTTAGCACCACGAGCGTCTCATGAAGCCTGAAACAGCGCTGCCATTCAGAGACTAGTCAGAAGAAAAAAAAATGTTGTTGGAAAGAGAAAAGAAAAAAGTTCGTCCTCACCCAACCCCAAATTTTCACAGGGACTAAATCAATTCCGGCTTCATAGACGATCACCTAAAGCCGGAATTCGGTGTCTGTAAGGCTTGAAATTCATCACGCGTGTGCTTAAAGGTTTTAGGCTCCCGGTGTCTGAAGGTGGGCGATGAAAAGATTGGACAATCCTGCTAGTCCAGACTGGAAATCCACTACCCTCTTTGGACAGAGTGGAATGTGGGTATGCCTGTAATTCAGCGGAGAAATTGGCTACGTAAATCTGCGAATCTTAACGGCACTTTTCCTTGCACGAAAACTATTCTACATGATCTGCCTTTATTTTGTTTAGAAACGAAAATTCTCCCCTGCCTCTGGTAGGCTACACTCCAAAGAGTGACACGCAACCCCATTACGGCAATCAAGAGTTATTGCACTGCGTAGTTTTGTGCACTGTATATGGAATCTGCCACCTACATCGCGGGAAAAAACACCATCCCTGCAGGTCCTAAACTGGTAATGTTAAGTCGCGATATGACTTTTGAATAACCGCACGCGCCCGATGAGTCATGTCGGATTTTTCCACTAAGCGACTCGCATTTTCCTCCTACTTCCGTTATAGCTGCACACGTGCGTTCCATCACATCAACTGCAAGAATTTCCTATTTTAAACAAAGTCTGTTTACTTAATTTCGCACGGAGCTGATTGTTAAGCAGTTGCGTAGCCTATTCCGTAGTCGGCGAGCATGAAATAGCGCGACGTCTGTAGCGCAGCCCGTCCATCTGAATCGCGCCTTTACTTTACAGTATGGCACAACGTAAGACTTTGGTCTAATCTTCTACATGTCCTCACTAGACCACCTAATTTACTTGAAGTGTGTAGGATAGCGGCAGAACATCAATCCGCGCCCCCCCGTCCCCTCCCCCACCCCACCCCATGTCTAAACGCACGCATTTCGACACACAGACACACGAGCGATTCCTTAATGCCGATGTTTCGTAAAATTGCCATTCCCACCATGAATGTTTTCTGTTACCCACAAATCAAACGGTAATTAAGAGTTTCTGGTCTCCGGCTTAAAGATACGATCCAACGTGGCACCCAACGCGCACCAAAAAAGCGTTTATTGAACAAGCAAGTAAGCCAACACTAATTTTACAAAAAATTAAACTAATATTTTAACTTACCCAGCGGCTGCTTCGGGAAACATGTTACGTACAGTCAAATTCCTTCTCAAAACGTGAAAGTCTGTGGATGAGATGTCTGACGCAATCGCAACAACCGGCAAACGGATATCTTTTAGAAAATTAAATACTTAAATAACTCTTCAATAAATAAATACATGTACGCTATAATAAAAACAGTCCTAAAAACGGGATATTACCGGTAAAATTCTATATAACAGTTGCCCGTCGGTACCCTGTCCACACGCTCTCGCCGGTTGCTTTATATGGACACTTCGGTAACCATCCCGCCCTCCCGATCACATAAAGATGACGCTACGGGGCTCCGATTGGCCGCTCAAACGGGCGTTGTTCGGAAACGACGCTCACACCTCCTTACTGAAAGGACAGACAAAGTGTATTAAACACGCGCTTGTATTGATCCTGTGTGAAAATGGGGCAACAGAAGGTAGCCGCGACGCGGTGTTTTCGCATCGTGACGTATGACTACGAATACTAGGAATGTTTACTAACAACAGGGCGTTTAACTTTGCCCACCATCCGGTCGTTTCACAACACATGTCTCCGACTATATGCAACTCTTTGTGTTGGTTCCTGGCAATTTTGTTTCCACATACCGTTCTCTCATCATACTACATCTCTCGCAACCTACGAACGGCCTTATCTACAGCAATATCTGCCGGTTCTTTTCTAGATCGTTGTTTTCTGTGATTAAGTTATTTTTGAATATCCTACCAAAATTAAACGTTGTATTTTTGAAATGATAGGCCTGTCTCAATGACATGATGCTAATTGTCATGGTTAGTATTGTATTGCATATCTATTACATTACATGTTATTTAGCTGACACTTTTTATCCAAAGCGACCTGCAGTTGATTAGACTAAACAGGAGACACCCACCTAAAGCAATGTGGGGTTAAGGGTCTTGCTCAAGGGCCCAACAGCTGTGCGGATATTACCATGGCTACGATGCAGACTTTGATGATGTTGATAGGTCACAGATATCAGGAAGTCATGGCATGCAAACGATATGCAACAAAATACTAAACACAACTACCTTAATTTACATAACATTACTGTGCCCCAAAACATTATGGTGCCCTGAAATGGGGGGAATATGTATAAACACTGCTGTCATTTCTACATGGTGAAACCAGAATGTATAAAAATGCCAACCAGCTATCAGCTGTTTCAAAACCTAGTTTGAGCTTTTTTTTTTTTTCAGCAGGGGTCTTTTCTCACGTGCAATTCTCGTACATTCAATTTTACTTGGCAAATATTTTTTTATCCGAAGTAACGTACAGTAAGTGCATTCCAAAGGTTGTTTGGGCTAACTACAAACTATTATGTGTCCGTGCAGCTGTGCATATTTGTGTGTGTGTGTGACCAGGAGTGTATGCCAGTGTGTGTGAGCATTTATTTGTATGACAGTCTGTATATATATGTATTTCTGTGTGTGTGTGTGTGTGTGTGTGTGTGTGAGAGAGAGAAAGATGAATGAATGTGTATAAATGTGCGCACGCCCACGTATGTGTGCATGCATGTGTTCCTGTGTGTGTGCGTGCATTTGTTCCTGTGTGTTTGTGTGTGCATGTGTTCCTGTGTGTGTGTGCGTGCATGCGTTCCTGTGTGTTTGTGTGTGCATGTGTTCCTGTGTGTGTGTGCGTGCATGCGTTCCTGTGTGTGTGTGTGTGTGTGTGTGTGCATGTGTTCCCGTGTGTGTGCGTGTGCGTGCATGCGTTCCTGTGTGTGTGTGTGTGTGTGTGTGTGCATGTGTTCCCGTGTGTGTGCGTGTGCGTGCATGCGTTCCTGTGTGTGTGTGTGTGTGTGTGTGTGTGTGTGTGCATGCGTTCCTGTGTGTGTGTGTGTGTGTGTGCATGCGTTCCTGTGTGTGTGTGTGTGTGTGCATGCGTTCCTGTGTGTGTGTGTGTGTGTGTGTGTGTGTGTGTGCGCGTGTGCGTGCATGCGTTCCTGTGTGTGTGTGTGTGTGTGTGTGTGTGTGTGTGCGCGTGCGTGCGTGCGTGTGTGCGTCTTCACACCTGACTCCCAGGTAAAGGGAGGGTGAACACACCTGACTCCCAGGTAAAGGGAGGGTGATCACACCTGACTCCCAGGTAAAGGGAGGGTCTTCACACCTGACTCCCAGGTAAAGGGAGGGTCTTCACACCTGACTCACAGGTAAAGGGAGGGTGATCACACCTGACTCCCAGGTAAAGGGAGGGTGATCACACCTGACTCCCAGGTAAAGGGAGGGTCTTCACACCTGACTCACAGGTAAAGGGAGGGTGAACACACCTGACTCCCAGGTAAAGGGAGGGTCTTCACACCTGACTCACAGGTAAAGGGAGGGTGAACACACCTGACTCACAGGTAAAGGGAATGTGGAAAAACCAGCAGTCCTCGGACCCTCGAGGACGGCGGTTTTATGATCGCTGTTATATAAGGTTGCCTGTGTCGCTGCAGTTAGCCCTTGGCTGTGTTTGCTCACACTGACCAGTCCACTGTTTTGCAACCGGAGCGTGTTGTCCCTGTTTCTCCGTCTCCGCCGCCCCGCCTCCCCCCCCCCAGTTGTCCCGGCGTAGCAGGTCTCAGGCCCCTTCAGTCAAGTGATTCCTCCATGGACTCACTGAACCCTGGGGCGTGGGGGGGGGGGGGGGTCACGATCACAGGGGGCTCGTGCACGTCACCAAGACATAAATAAATCACTGCAGTCCAAAGGACAAAGGATACTTTTGCCGGCTCGGGGCGGGAGACAGACGGTACGCGTTGGTGTCGCCCGTGCAGGTGTCGCCCGTGCAGGCGTCAGTGTAGGGCGCACTGCTCCCCGCTGTGATGGCCGATTCCGGTTTCTAGCGCCGAGCTGCGTTGACGGTGCGGTACGCACGACGTGCTTCAGGACGTTTAACGCAGTCTTTCGATGGTGTGTCTCCACAGCAAGCTGTTTCCACGGTTAGCTGGCATTAACGCTGTCCTCAGGACCTCGGGAGCTTCACAAGATGGCTGGTCTTTTTTTTTTTTTTCGTAAATACGTGGAGGAAAAACCCGGGAAGAAATCTCGGGAGGAACCTAACGATTGGGGGGACGCCCGGGCAGAAAGTCCGCAGCGACGCGGAGATCTGACAAGCAGCTTTACTGCTGTTTTTTCCCCTCTTCTTCTCTCCTTTCCTCGTGTTCTGACCGTTTCTTGGCTCTCAACTTTTTTTTTTCCGGGGGCAGTCGGCTACCTTCAACTTTTGTGGTCCTATAGTTTGCTGGACGCGACCTCAGTATTTGCGCAGTCTACTGTTCAGTGCACCTATGTCGATTTTTATTTTACATTTACAGACCTCTCAGAAAACATCCTGCTACTGTTTCATAAGCGCGCACGTTACCTAAGCTGAACCGCAGGTGTGCTGGCCAGTGGAGCCGGGGGTGGAATGTCTAATGGCTGATTTGACAGGTGAAGCCCGTTGTAGATTCTCACTCACACAGAGTGCACCGGCCTGTTATGTAATGAGCTCCAGTCCAAACTTCCTTTATGTAATGTGTTACCATTTTCCTTATCTGTGTTTAAGGGGCATAGGGGGACACTCGGGGGGGGGAGCGAAAGGGGGGGGGGGGTGGGGGCGTGGGGGCCAGAGAGAAGGGAGCAGGAGTGGAGAACTAAGAGACAGACTGGGAGTCAAAGAGAGGAGTCAAAGAGAAAGAAAGGAATAGGGACGGGGTGCAGAAAAGGGAGAGAAAGAGAGAACAAGACGCAGAGAGAGAGAGGAGAGCGAGAGTGGACAGGCATGGGGGGCGCGGGGGGGGGCAGAGAGAGTACAGTGCTGTGCGTCAGCATTTCCCCCAAATACGGTGATGCCTCCGTTTGTCCTGGAGAATTTGGGCCAAGGTCCTAAGTCTGTATGTACTCTCTGTCTCTGAAACTGAGAACACAGAGAAATGGAGAGAGAGAGAGAGAGAGAGAGAGAGAGGGGTCAACAGTGTGCTTTAACTTTGTACTTACACAGAACTCTACCTTCTGCAAGTCATGCTACCCCAGACACCGAACACACAAGAGGTTAAACAACCAACAGCGAGCGAGCCTGATCTGAATGCTTGGCTAGGATAAAGAGACAGACAGACTGATAGAGCTGGAGATAGCCGGTCTTGTTTACATTATTGCATTAGCACCGGAGGTCTGACACGAGACCAGAGTGTATGAAATGAACAGGCCACAGAGGCCATCCACGTGCTCTCCTAATGAAACGGATTACACACCGCATGAACCGAATTCTCCCGCCCGCTGACACACACACAGCGCTGTCTTACAGATTACTCACACACACACACACCCATGCACACAAACGCACACACACTCATGAACACATTTACATACATCCACACACACACACACACGCATGGACACACATGCATATACAAACGCGCACACACACACGTCATACATACACACACGCACGCACACACAGACATGCTCATACCCACATACACACATACAGACATGCTTTATCCCCACACACAAACACGCAAACATACAGACGTGCTCATACACACGCACTCATCCGGCAGAAATATGTGTGTGTGTCTAAATGAGTTTGCATGTGTGCATGTGTGGGTGCAGGTGAGTGAATGAATGTGCGGCAACACATTCACAAAAAGTTGTAAAAATATTCACTCTTTTATTGATTAATTATAAAAGGATGTTCAGTTTTTACACAGGTTAGCTGCATGGTGTATTGTTCTGAAGGCCCTGGCCACATTAAACAGGAATTCTTAGCGTCTCCAAGTCACTGCCCATATCAGAGGTTCTGTAATTCCACCACAGCATAAACTGCGAACATGCCAGCTAGCAAGGGAGCCACAGCACTGTCAGCCAATAAGGTTTCAGCACACATGACACATGGCACACGGCCAGTCACAGGAGGGAACACAGGCACCTTCCTGCGGACAACAACAACAACAAAAGAAATCATATAACCCTTTGGAGAGCATGTTTTTTTTTTTTTTTTTTTTTTTTTTCTCTCTCTTCAAAATTCAAAAACTCAGCGTTCTAGGACTCCTTCGCCGCGTCCGATCGCCCGTGGCGAGTGTTGCGTAAGCAGTTAGAAATGTCCAGTTTAGGCAACGTTCCGATCGCACGTTTTTGCCATCTCACGCCTCGAAAAAGGGTTAACGAGCTAACAAAACATTTTTTTGTGAGCCGTGTGAAGGCCGATAGCGGAGCGTTCCGATAGCGAGCGGAGTCCTCAGACGCTTCGAACGCACGGTGGGAAAGACATGGGTAGCCTTGAGCAGAGAGGTCAACCGAGGCTCTTTCCCCCAGCTGCCCGTCTGCGCGTAACAGGAGACACGCCGATGTTCGATGTTTGTGCGTTCAGTCCATCCTCGGAATGTCCTGGGTTCGGCGGGTTTGCTGATGAGCTGTTATGTCTGCGAACGATACAGTTCTGCACAATGCAATGAATTCCGTCAAAACCCACACAGCCAATCCGTGTACACTCGGTGAGGTAGACCTTAGTACGCAGACCTGTACACCAGCTTGTTGATGCAAATATTTAATCAGCCGGCAATATTTAATCAGCCAGCAAATATTAATCAGCAGCAACTAAATAAGCCTGCAGGCATGGTCAAGAGGTTCAGCTGTTTTTCAGACCAAATGTCAGAATGGTGAAGAAATATGATCAAAGTGAGTTTGAGTGTGGAATTTACATTTTACATTTTAGTCATTTGGCAGACGCTTTTAATCCAAAGCGACTTACAAGTGCATAGGTTCTACCATAAGTCAGAGCATCACATCCTGAAACTAGCAAAATACACAGGAAAGACCAGAGCTGGCAGACCAGAGCTGGCAGACCGGAGTGGTCTAGCTGGGGAGTAGGGAGTGATCAAGGATTGTATGTAAGGTGGGGCAGTCCCCTTAGCAGCCTGATTTGTGGTTGGTGCCAAACAGGGTGGTTTCAGTATCTCAGAAGCTGCTGATCTCCTGGGATCTTCAGACACAACAGTCTCTAGAGTTTGCAGAGAATGGTGCGAAAAACTAAAAACATCCAGTGAGCAGCAGTCCTGCAGGCAAAAACGCCTTGTTAATAAGAGAGGTCAGAGGAGAATTGCCAGACTGGTCAAAGCTGACAGGAAGGTGACAGTAATGGAAATGTATGACAATAGTGGTATGCAGAAGAGAATCTCTGAACACACAACGACACACAACGTGTCAGAGCTCTAAGTGGACAGGCTACAGCAGCACAGGACCAATACTTAAAAAAAAAAAGTTATAAATACCTAATAAAGTGCTCAGTGAGTGTATATCCCTGTAATAAGAGGTGTATTAAGCGTGTCCAAGGTTGTGATAAGAGCTGTATAAAGTGTGATTATTCCCATGTCCCATTGGGAATTACTCGCATCCTATCCATGAAGCGCTGAAATTCCAGGCTAAAGTGATAGCCTTCATATTAAACTCTCTGAACCACTCATTTGTCCTGCCTCTCCCCTGAGCAACCATCTCCATGACAACCCTCACACAATCCCCATCCCCAAAAACTGTCTTCATGACAACCCTCACACAATCCCCATCCCCAAAAACTGTCTCCATGACAACCCTCACACAATCCCCATCCCCAAAAACTGTCTTCATGACAACCCTCACACAATCCCCATCCCCAAAAACTGTCTCCATGACAACCCTCACACAATCCCCATCCCCAAAAACTGTCTCCATGACAACCCTCACACAATCCCAATCCCCAAAAATCTTCTCCATGACAACCCTCACACAATCCCAATCCCCAAAAACTCTCCATGACAACCCTCACACAATCCCATCCCCAAAAACTGTCTCCATGACAACCCTCACACAATCCCCATCCCCAAAAACTGTCTTCATGACAACCCTCACACAATCCCCATCCCCAAAAACTGTCTCCATGACAACCCTCACACAATCCAATCCCAAAAATTGTCTCCATGACACCCTCACACAATCCCAATCCCCAAAAACTCTCCATGACAACCTTCACATAATCTCAATCCCCAAAAACTGTCTCCACGACAACCCTCACACAATCCCCATCCACAAAAAGCTGTCTCCATGACAACCCTCACACAATCCCCATCCAAAAAAGCTGTCTCCATGACAACCCTCACACAATCCCAATCCCCAAAAATCTTCTCCATGACAACCCTCACACAATCCAATCCCCAAAAACTCTCCATGACAACCCTCACACAATCCCCATCCCCAAAAACTGTCTCCATGACAACCCTCACACAATCCCCATCCCCAAAAACTGTCTTCATGACAACCCTCACACAATCCCCATCCCCAAAAACTGTCTCCATGACAACCCTCACATAATCCCCATCCCCAAAAACTGTCCATGACAACCCTCACACAATCCCAATCCCCAAAATTGTCTCCATGACAACCCTCACACAATCCAATCCCCAAAAACTCTCCATGACAACCCTCACATAATCTCAATCCCCAAAAATTGTCTCCATGACAACCCTCACACAATCCCCATCCAAAAAAACTGTCTCCATGACAATCACACACAATCCCAATCCCCAAAAACTGTCTCTATGACAACCCTCACACAATCTCAATCCCCAAAAACTGTCTCCATGATACCCTCACACAATCCCCATCCCAAAAATGGACTCCACGACAACCCTCACACAATCCCCATCCCAAAAAAGCTGTCTCAATGACAACCCACACATTACTCTTCCCCAGCAAGCCTCGCACCATTCTCCCTAGTAACCATCGGCATGACAATCCAAACAATGCTCCCTGACTCCCACCATGGCAACCCAAATACAAATCTCTCTCTGTCACACTGCTCTCCCTGGCTCACGTCTCTACGACAACCTTTTTCACGACAGCCCTCATGTCAAGATCCCCAGCAACTCTCACCATGGCGACCCTAACGCTGCTCCCTGGAATCAAACAACAGGAACAACATTCTTCCTGGTGGCCTCTTGGCCCATCTCTCCAAGGGGCGACATGGCTCAGGCAATAAGAGCAGTCGGGAGGGTTGCCGGTTCGATCCCCCGCCCGGGCTGTGTCGAAGCGTCCCTGAGCAAGACACCTAACCCCCAAATGCTCCTGACGAGCTGGTCGGGGCCTTGCATGGCAGCCAATTGGCGTCAGTGTGTGAGTGTGTGTATGTGTATGAATGGGTGAATGGAGAAGCATCAATTGTACAGCGCTTTGAATAAAGGCGCTATATAAATGCCTGCCATTTATCTCTCCCTTACTGTCACACTGTCCTCCTGACAGCCCAGGTCAGAGGTCGTGTATCAGCATAGAATCAGCAGACTGACGCGTGAAGAATGAGTCAGAGGGACAAAGAGACCGAGGGAGGGAGGGAGGGAGGGAGAGAGAGAGAGATAAACATCCGGAGGGAGCCCAGAGAGGAGGGCGGAGGGATGGAGAGGTGGAATGTGTTGAATGTTATGTTCAGAAATCAGGAAGTGACTGACATACTTGCCTGCAGCATAAGCCTGCACGTCAGTGTCTATCTTCACTGGTTCCCTGACATCCCCCCCACCACAGAGACAGAGGAGATATGATAGCCCGCCTGTCATCTCCATCTGCGCACTCACAATGCGCTCAGTCAACCCATTAAAAATGCGGGGTAAAAGCGACCTGTAGCATAGTGGTTAAGGTAAATGACTGGGACCCGCAAGGTGGGTGGCTCTAATCCCGGTGTAGCCACAATAATATCCGCACAGCCGTTGGGCCCTTGCGCAAGGCCCTTAACGCTGCATTGCTCCAGGGGAGGATAGTCTCCTGCTTAGTCTAATCAACTGTTAATGTGGTTTATGAACATTTTCCCTGGGTAGTAATCCTCAAATATTTACAAACCGAAAAAAACCTTCCCTTTTCTTTGCATTCCATTCTCCATTCACAGCAAGCATATGAGGCCGTGGAAAAGACCAAACAGAAACGGTTTGTACATTTAATGCACTATTAATTGCTTGCGCTGTGTCATTTATGTAGCTGAATAGTTAACTTCTCGTTTTTTCCCTGAGGGGCCCCTTTTGGGCTGCCGTGTGTCACGCACACACGTGGAATGTCGGGGGGGCAACCAGAGTCCCTGTAATCAGCAACAGAGCCAGGCTGGGCGCGCAGTGCCCCCTGCTCACCAGTAGGTGGTGCTGATGGACAGCACTTGCACCCTTTCCAGAGAGAGAGAGAGAGAGAGAGAGAGAGAGAGAGAGAGAGAGAGGAGAGAGAGAGGAGAGAGAGAGAGAGAGGAGAGAGAGAGAGAGAGAGAGAGAGAGAGAGAGAGAGAGAGAGAGATGAGAGAGAGAGAGAGAGAGGAGAGAGAGAGAGAGAGAGAGAGAGAGAGAGAGAGAGAGAGAGAGATCTAAGTGTAATGATTGTTGGTGCCAGACAGGGTGGTTTGAGTATCTCAGAAGTGGTTGATCTCCTGCACAACAATCTCTAGAGTTTGCAGAGAATGGTGCAATGAAACAAAAAAACATCCAGTTTGGGCAGAAACGCCTTGTTAATGAGAGAAGTCATGAGGAGGGGAAGGACCAGACGGGTCGGAGGTGACAGAAAGGTGACCACACATTACAACAGTGGTGCGCAGAAGAGCATCTCTGAACAAACAATGTGTTACACCTTCGAGTGGATAGGCGACAGCAGCAGAAGACTTGAGCAAAAAAATAAGTCTAATAAATACCTGATAAAGTGGTCACAGAATGTACTATGAGTCCCAATAGGAAAGTTTCTTACAGTGAGCTGTTTATCATTTAGTTTTTGAGTCCTTATTGGGTTTGCACGAGCCGTTGGACAGCCTAGATTGTTAGATACGAAATAGAAGGTTTTGGCGAAATATGGCATTAAATTTCTCTTGCAACTGCTCTCGCGCTTTTTCATTGAAAGCTTTCTTTGGCTTTCCTCTGAGAGGAACAGTGGACTTGCGGCATAACCACGCACGCTCGTGGCACTTCCCGGCCTTCGTACGACTAGACCAAAAGAGAATAGGATGGCAGTTGAGATTGCCGTCTTTCTCCTTCGCTTTCATTCCAGACTGAACTCTTAGGGGGCTGGGACATCCCGCACGGATGACCGGATTGGTTAGACAGCTGTCCGTCAAATTCGCAGTTGGCCTGGGCCCACCCCTTATGCTAGCACGTGCTACGAGCGGGAGGGAGAGCTAGTGATTCAGCCTATTTTCTGTCTACTTGACTGACACCATTGTATTACTGCGCTCTGCTATTAACCCCTTGAAGAGTATCTGGAATGTTTGTTTTCGTTTTTTTTCTTCTTCTCATAATTCTAAGTTCTAGAACTCCGTTGCTTTCAATCGCCAGTATTGACTGTTACATCAGCATCAGGATGTTCCGTTAAGAACATTCCAATTGCGTATTTGTGATCTTACAGTACACCGGCCTCACTAGTAGTACGCAGTCTTTCAAACTGTTCAGACATGAATGTATAGCGCATGGAATATTACTAATTACTAATTACTAATTACTAATATTAAGTGTACTCATCTACTCCAGGGCCTTCGTTTAGAAATGCATTCTTGCATTTGCACTTAAATGTAATCTTAAAGGTGCAATAGGTAAGATGTTTGTGTTAAAACATTGTCACAAGACCATTGTAAATCCTTTCCTATCATTGAAAAGGATCACTGACATGTTGACTCACCCTCTGCCTGTGTTCATAGTCCTTAAATTCGGGTTTCAAAATATGCAGTTGACGGGCCGGCACTGTGTATCAAAACATTGTATCGCTGTACAATAATTAAAGCTCATTGGTTGAAAATTGATTCTAACTGCCACAGCCAATGGTGTTTCAACATCAGTGCATTCACGGAGAAGGGGGCGGGATAAACAGTGTTGTGGTTTGAAGGTGTTTGTTGCTGCTATTCCTCTCTTGACCGTTAGAAGTCAGAATTTACCGATTGTACCTTTAAGATAATTTTCCAAGTTCCGCTTACTCTTCATTCATAAAAATAAAAAGTTGCTCAGGGTGGTTTAAAGAGGCTTATCTGTGCCTGACCTAGGCGTGAGATACAAATCCCAAATCAACTTCAATTTGAACTCGAGTGAACGTGCTTTACCATTGCCCCATCTTGCGAATGCAACCAATAGCAGCTGTTTACCTCGAGATAAGGTTACGTTTCAACACTTCCCGCGCTGTTCACGCCCAGTGTAGATTATCCGTTAAATGTTATTCTTAAAGAGAGAGCACAGCCTGCTTCGGAGAGAACGCCCACTCATCCGCCGTGCAGCCCCTTTCACGGGCAGCGGGTACCCCTCAGGCACAGACTGCCCCTGTCTCGCCTTTCTGTCTGTCTTTGCCTCCCCAATGCACTGAAAACGGGACGGAAAAGGAGCATCTATTCAAAGTACTCAACACCTTTGTCTTTTTTTTGTTTTTTTTGTTTCGTATTTATTTGTACCATAAAAGAGGACAATAACGGACTGCATTCATATAGCACTTTTATCCAAAATCGATTTACAATTAATGCCTCTCATTCACACACACACACACACACACTCGCACATACACACTCGCACACGCACACGCACACACACACACACACTCGCACACACACACACTCGCGCACACACACACACACACACACACACTCGCACACACACACTCGCACGCGCACACACACACACACTCGCACACACACACACTCGCACACACACACACACACACACTCGCACACACACACTCGCACACGCACGCACGCGCACACACACACACACTCGCACACACACACACACACACACACTCGCACACACACACACACACACTCGCACACACACACACTCGCGCACACACACACACACACACACACACACACGCACACACACACACACTCGCACATACACACACACACACACACACACACACTCGCACACACCTGCTCCAACCGGCTCGTTGAGAGTTAGGTGTCTTGCTCAGAGACACTTCAACTCGCCCAGGGCGGGGGTAAACCAGCAACCCTCCGACTGCCAGAGGACCGCTCTTACCTCCTGCCTATTGCCTATTTATAAATCATTTAATCTTTAAGCATGTTGGCAACAGAGATGCATTGGGTACATTTAGAACTGTCTCAACTCATGTGGAACTATTGTACACAATTCAATTGAGTAAGTCCAGTAGGTATTTTATTCAGTGTGGGATCAAACGCACCATTGTTTGATTGCTCCGGCTTCATGCCCTGCCCTTGGTGAAAGGTGCCTTCCACAGGGGTACAGCCTGGAAACCAGCACCGGGGTTTTATACCTCTGCCACTTCCTAGTGCCAAAACAGGACAACCAACAATCACCCCCGAATGGCTTACTTGCTAGGGGAGCCTGTCTGGGTGAATGACTGGGACCCAGAAGCAGGTTGGTGGTTCAAGCCCCAGTGTAGCCACAATAAGATTTGCACACCTTGAGCAAGGCCCTTAACTCCCACATTGCTTCAGGGGGGATTGTCCCCTGCTTAGTCTAATCAACTGTGAGTGGCTTTGGATAACATCATCAGCTAAATAACTAAATAAGTACTATTATTTAAAGTGCTGAGGCCTATGCAGATGCATTGGTTTGCCTCCTTAGATCTCAGAAATGCATTGTTTTCCATCTCATTTCCGCCCAGGCGTTTGGCAATTCATGTACTTCAACCCGGCCAACACAAGAAATTCTCACAATGTTGCTGCCATGTAGTGGCAATGTTATAACATTGTGGGCTGAAAGGGAGAGAACCTTTTTTTTGTTTTTTTTTGCCAAATGAATCGGGGGGATGTTTTGGTGGCAGGTTGAGAGTGCCCGGTCGGGAATTAAGCCAGGACGCCAGGGAACCCCCTTGTCTTTGCGAAGAGAGTCACGGGATCTTTAAAGACAACATTCGATCAGGGCCTCAGTAATAACACCTCATCTGAAAGAGATTTGCGACCAGAGGGAAGATCAACCGCCAACTGGCCCACCAACACCAACTTAGTTTTCAGCCCATCCACGTACTAGCCAAGCCCACACCTGCTCAGCTTCAGCCGCATGGCGGTATGGATGCTGGGGGAGCCCACACTAGCAAACGGGGCGGGCCCAGGTCTGGGGTGAGTTTGATGAACAGTTGTCTCGCTAATCCAGTCCAATGACACAGGGACATCTCAACCCCCCCCCCCCCCCCCCCCCCTTGCAGTTCCCTTCCACTCGCGGAGTGATATAGTCTCGGGCCAAGAAAGCGACAGAATGGGGCCGAAAGAAAGCGGATGAATGCAAGGAAGGAGAAAGACCCAGGAAGGAAGGAAAGATGGAGAAAGCGAGAGGGAGCACAGCAAACAGGGACAGAATAAAGGGAAGAAAAAAATGAACTCGGCTACCGGCAACAGCAGCCAAGCAAACTGACCCTCCAACAGACTCCCTCCCTCCCCTCCCTTTACCCCTCTCTCAACCTCTCTTTTACTCTTCCCCCTCTTTCTCGCTCTCTACCTCACTATCAATCTCTCACTCTCTCTTTCTGTCCCTATCTCTATTCCCCCCTCTTTACTTCCCTCTTTTGCTGTTTCTCTCACCATTTCTCTGACCACTGCTCCACACTGCTGCTCTGACCACTGCTCCACACTGCTGCTCTGACCACTGCTCCACACTGCTGCTCTGACCACTGCTCCACACTGCTGCTCTGACCACTGCTCCATACTGCTGCTCTGACCACTGCTCCACACTGCTGCCCTGACCACTGCTCCACACTGCTGCTCTGACCACTGCTCCACACTGCTGCTCTGACCACTGCTCCACACTGCTGCCCTGACCACTGCTCCACACAGCTGCCCTGGCCAGTACACCACTAATCTCTTGCTCTCTCGCTCTCTTTCTGTCTCTTTCAGACCCACAAACACACACAAACACACACACACACACACACACACACACACACACACACACATACAAATACACACACTCTCTCTCTCTCACACACACACTTGCTCCCATTCTTTCATTAAGGAAAGGCATCAACACTCTCTTGTGACCAAAACAGAAGATTAATTCCCTCTTTGTGTGTTTTTCTCAAAAAGGACATTCAGACCCTTCTTCTGTGGAGAAAGACCACACAGCTGTACAGATTCCCCCACCTCTCCAAATATCCCCTTCTGTCTGCTCTTACTAAACACGGTCTCTAACCCAATCAGCATGCCCGCTGCGTAAGCACCATGTTACATCACTCCTTAAGTCTACTAAGCACTGTCTCACAGCCAATCACAAAGTCTACCGTATCAAAATGATTATGCGACAACAATCTATTCCCAAAGTGCACACTCTACAAAATCAATTACTCAAAAGTGCATACACCAGAAAGTGCATACGCCAGAAAGCAAACTACCCGAACCTATACACAAAAGAAATCGGACAAATTATCAGAGTGTTGCTCGGGCATGGAGTGTGAGCAGTATTATTTAAAACAACTACTGGTCACCCTTTACAATAATTTTCATTAATAGGCATTAACTAATGTAGTTGTTAACGTGAATTAATGATGGGCAAATCCATTAATTAAGCATGAAATTAACTTCTCATCAGTTCATGCATGCAACTACATGATATTTATACAATAGCAAAACTAACTTATAATTAGTTAACCATTAACAAATACATTAAATGACTTTTTCCATTCCAATGTGAATTGGCAATAACTAATGCGGTTGTTAACATAACTTAATCTGCAAATACATAAACACAGGTGTACAGATTAACTTCTGAGTCCCGAGTAGTAGTTAATTAGCAACTACATTAGTTCATGCCAATAAAAAAGACCTTATTGTAAACTGTTAGCCAATTAATAGTGCTCTAAACAATTATACTATTGTACAAGTTCCAGAATTATTGGCACAATTGACAAAGGCTGTTGTAGCACAGGACTTTGTAGTAAATGTAACTTGTTTTATTTTTGTACCCGTGATCTGATTTGCGTAGATCAACAATCATCTTTGTCTCTTTTCACATGACACTTCTTTCGCTTACCTCATGGTATGATGGAAAACAATCGGATTACACTGTTCAGACTCAAAACCCACCTTTTCAAACTCTACCTTAGTCCTCCCTCCTGATTTCCCCTGCCCCTCCTTTCTGATATCCCTATCCTTGTCTAACCCCCCCCCCCCAAAAAAATGACTAAAATGTAAATGTAAATGTACGTGCATGCTATCCATTGTTCTACCCTACACAGTAAAATATTAAGCATTAAATGGAGTGATGGAAGGGCACTATACTATATATTATATTATACTACAAGATGCTCTTGTCCAGAGCGATGTACAACAAAGTGCAGATCAAACACAGGAACAATTATTTTATACACCTTTAAAAAAAAAAAAAAAAAAAGGCATTTCCATAAAGACAAACTTTACCTTTCCAATAATTCTGGACTTGACTGTACCAATTATTATAGCACATACAAACTAATTATGCTTACTTGTTACAGATAGTATTCCAGGGGCAGATGCCAACTCTTTGTGTACACACAACTCTAACAGCACACAGTGTTCATATGGAAATATTGATTAATATTGATTGTTAGGAATATTTAACAACTCTACCTGATATAATAGAAGCTGCCATTGTTAAAAATGTGTGTGTGTATATGTGTGTGTGTATGTTTACAATACTCGCTATGTTATAGCCCCAGGATTTATGCATAGCCTGGGGCTATTTTGCTGTGTCCGTGAACACGCAGGGAGGCGCCCCATGAATCCGTGAACCCACCCACCCGAGGTTCAGAAGACGACCTAACAACAAGCACACGCGAAACACCCAGAATCCCTAGATCGCCCGGGCCCAAACGTGTTGCTTTTCACTGCTAATCTGTTTTAACGTTCCGTCGTCCCACCGCTCAGCGCCGTCGAAATGGAACGAGCGCTACTCGTGCTCTCTTCCCAGAAGCGGACAATTGAAAGGAGCCTCGCGCATTCTCGCGGAGGCCTCTCGGGGCAACAAACGTGACCGGCGTCGTCCAGTCAGTCTGCAGCGCGCGCCCACAGGGGAAACCGCTTTATCCTATTTAATTTAAAAAAACATCAATATTCAAAAGACAACAACTTTTCATTCCGAACTAAAGCATTTTCTTTCTCACTCTGTATAAACACCCGTTTCTTTATTTTAACGTCTCACAAAGACTGCCAATTCAAAACGTTCGAACTCGCAACGGTGGGAAGGGGGGAGGGGGAGGGTGGTGAATTAATGAATTAAAAGGTCCCGAGAGAATGAGAGAGAGAGAGAGTGTGTGTGAGAGAGAGAGGGAGCGAACAAAAGTGACTGAATTGTTCGTTATCCATTCCCAATGGGTGAGAGAGAGCGAGAGCGACGGAACACATGCGACTTGCCTCATCTTCTTAAAAACATAAACTCACAGCTTGATAGGAAAGTTGTTCATGTGAGACGGACAGACAGTTTAAAATTCGGGTCTTTCTCTTCCTTAGGCGCTCAGGACCGATGCGACTGTAATGTAATTTATCTATTTACAGTAACTTTTTTTCGCCTTGTAAAGGAGATTTATTTGCTCTTTTTACTAAAATATAGGCTATGTATATGACTTTTCAAATGTAAAGAAACTCCAAAGAAAAGAAAAAGACCAAACGTTTGTACCCGAAAGACCCACACAGACACTTCGCGTGAGCATGTGTGTGACAAAACTGTCAAAAACTGCACGCGCCTCCAAACGCCGACAGTCCGCATAGTATACAGACAGTGGGGACATAGTTTTTCAATTTATTAATCCTGTTATCAAGTCAGCAATTGAGAAATCTCGACGAAAAGGTAAGCAAACAGAATCTCTGCGCACTCACACTTGTCCGCTACCGAGCTCCAAGAACTACTAACATCTGACGTTAGAGTAATTCCCTTTCAGTGCGCAGGTGTATAATACGCCTAAAAAAACATTCAAATTACTGGACAATTAAACAATTAAACATTCCGATCACAAATTCTGCAGAGGAAGGCGATTCAATTCAATGATTCTATTGCCCGATGGAGCGCAGTTTAAAATTGTTCAGACTAAGAACAGAGTCATTAAAGATTCAAAAATCGTCTTTGTGATAGCACTTTCTAAAAACACTTTCTATGGAAATAATTGGGAAATGTTTACATGTACGGCGTCAATCGCCGGCGAGGTGCCATGCAAACGTGCACACACCGCCTCGGTACCTTGACCCAGCATTCACAGGGGCACAGTGCACGTGTTCTCTTCTTGGGACAAAGTGACAGGACCCACATTGCGAGCCGACCATACCTAATTTAAAGCCAAAACCTGATTGACAGCCGTTTTGTGAAGATAACTGCATACTGTTATCTCCACAAAACGGCTCAATGATTGGTGGTTTATCCTTTCTTAGCACTTAATCAATCAACATATCTGTCAGTCATAGTTCCACCTGTTCCACCTGCACACTGACACCTGTCCCAAGTGGTCAGAGCAGCAGTGTGGAGCAGCGGTCAGAGCAGCAGTGTGGAGCAGCAGTGTGGAGCAGTGGTCAGGGCAGCAGTGTGGAGCAGTGGTCAGAGCAGCAGTGTGGAGCAGTGGTCAGAGCAGCAGTGTGGAGCAGCAGTGTGGAGCAGTGGTCAGGGCAGCAGTGTGGAGCAGTGGTCGGAGCAGCAGTGTGGAGCAGTGGTCAGAGCAGCAGTGTGGAGCAGTGGTCAGAGCAGAAACTTGGAGCAGCAGTTTAAAGTGCTAAAGAATGCTTGTATATGACCTCACTTACAGCTATGGCTATGGATTAACAGACAGACACACAAGTGCACACTCTCTCTCTCTCTCACACACACACAACACATTCTCTCTCTCTCTCTCTCTCTCTCTCTCTCTCTCTCTCTCTCTCTCATACACACAAGCATACACACGCATGTACACAGAACCTGTTTTTGTTTTTTGTCAAAAGGGACTCTGACGATGTTGTCCTGAACTTTAAGGAGCATAGTGTGGAAAACAGTAGCAGCACAGGGGGGAAAACTCCAGCTGCTCTCAAAGTAGCTAGGAAGAGAAAAAGTTGTATTGTTTACTGTAAACAATACAATTGCTGTTCTGGTCCCGATCAGAATATCAGATAGTGTTTAGGGTATAAATGGCCTGTCTATATTCCTGCTGTGTGTATTCTTGGTTGTAGGTAGGAGGTGTTCAGGTTGTGCCAGGACATGCTCAACCTCTGTTCGGGTCACGGTCAGACTGTGACACATTTTTGTTCGGGTTGTGGTAAACCTGTGTTCTGGCTGTAATCATTTAGGTGTCCATGCTGCGTTCAAGAGTATTCAGACCGTGTTAAGGTTGCGGGGATGCACTTAAAATTCAATTTGTATTCCGCTCTTTTACAGAAATGTCACAAAGGCGCTTTACAGGGGGACAGAAGGGCAAAAAAAGAAAACACCATGCCAGAGCCCCAGAATAGCAAGCAGTGTTCAGGTTGTGTTAAGGTTGTGGTAAGCAGTGTTCAGGTTGTGTTAAGGTTGTGGTAATGCAATGTTCAGGTTGTGGTAACGCAGTGATCAGGTTGTGGTAATACAATGTTCAGCCTGTGTTTAGACTGTGTTCAGGTTGTGGTAATGAAGTGGTCAGAGTTCAACCTGTGTTAAGGTTGTGTTCAGCTTGTGGCAATGCAGTGGCCAGAGTTCAGGTTGTGGTAATGCATCGTTCAGGTTGAGGTACTGCAGTGTTCAGCCTGTGTTAAGGTTGTGTTCAGGTTGTGGTACTGCAGTATTCAGCCCGTGTTAGGGTTGTGTTTGGGTTGTAGTACTGCAGTGTTCAGGTTGTGGTACTGCAGTATTCAGCCTGTGTTAAGGTTGTGTTCAGGTTGTGGTACTGCAGTATTTAGCCTGTGTTAAGGTTGTGTTCAGGTTGTGGTACTGCAGTATTCAGCCTGTGTTAAGGTTGTGTTCCGGTTGTGGTACTGTAGTGTTCAGGTTGTGGTACTGCAGTGTTCAGGTTGTGGTACTGCAGTGTTCATCCTGTGTTAAGGTTGTGTTCAGGTTGTGGTACTGCAGTATTTAGCCTGTGTTAAGGTTGTGTTCCGGTTGTGGTACTGTAATGTTCAGGTTGTGGTACTGCAGCGTTCAGGTTGTGGTGCTGCAGCGTTCAGGTTGTGGTACTGCAGTGTTCAGGTTGTGGTACTGCAGCGTTCAGGTTGTGGTACTGCAGTGTTCAGGTTGTGGTACTGCAGTGTTCAGGTTGTGGTACTGCAGTGTTCAGGTTGTGGTACTGCAGTGTTCAGCCTGTGTTAAGGTTGTGTTCAGGTTGTGGTACTGTAGTGTTCCGGTTGTGTTACTGCAGTGTTCAGGTTGTGGTACTGCAGTGTTCAGCCTGTGTTAAGGTTGTGTTCAGGTTGTGGTACTGTAGTGTTCCGGTTGTGTTACTGCAGTGTTCAGGTTGTGGTACTGCAGTGTTCAGCCTGTGTTAAGGTTGTGTTCAGGTTGTGTTCAGCCTGTGTTCAGACCCTAACGTGTCTCGCGCAGGCCTCAGAGAGTGGATGCAGAGAGTCAGTGAGCTGTGTAGCGTGTTCCTTCGCCGTGCAGAATACTAACGAGCCCGCTTTGTCCGTCCCGTCCTCACACACTGCGCGAGTGTGTGTGCGTCCGCATGTCCCCCTCCTTCCACACTCTCCCTCTCTCACCCCTTTCTCTCAATGGTCCTTTTGTCCCTTTCATCTCTCCCCCAAACAAAGGATTCTTGTGCACCCAGGAGAAAGGCAGGCAAAGGGGAAGAGGAAGAGAGGAGAGATGAGAGGAACGATAGTGACAAGCAGGAGAGAGAAAGACAGAGGAGAATGGAGTAATTATGTAACAAATACGAGTATTTACCTCCGAAATTCCAACAATCCGCCATTATAAAGCGATGTATGTTTATAGTAGCAAATCATTGGACAGGAATTTTTTGTCTGAAGTCGTAGCCATTTTACACAAATAATGTCCCGTTACTTGAATTTTCGTGAACCTTGTAGTCCCTGTGGTACTCTGCATGAAGGAACTGTCTTCCTGGGCATCCCTCTCAGCTGTTTAAAAACAGAAGAGCTTTTAGTTCTTGTGCATCAATTATCTGCAATTCAATCCAAGCCATCTCAAAGGTTTCACCTACCGTTCAACTGGCTCTACAACATCAGGTCTTAAGACTCACCTGTTCACCGCAGCAGTGTTTATAAGACGGGTGAATATGAACTGCATCGGTGTATAGCAGTTGTGTTCATTCTGTGTAACGTCAGCTTTTGAGTTAGTTGAGTGTTCAGGAACACAGTGCTGTGGAACAGTGCACTCTCAAAAAGGATCTGTTCATGTCCAACACATGTTTTGTGTTACTTTCAACACCATTTTGTGTCAACATAACTACTTTTCTGTCACAAATATGAGACAACGTGAGACTTTTTAACAGACACTGGAGTATGTGTTGTCCTTAACTAAACATGGAGGTATGCTAAAAAATGCAATCTTTGTGTTGTTTTTTAAATATTTCTCTTCTGAGAGTGTAGTGTGCTGTGTCGTGTAACAGTTGTGTATGAGCTGTACTGTGTAACAGCTTTTGAAAAATTGCCCTTTGTGTTACGCTACGTAACAGCACAGTTTGTGCTATACCGTGTAACAGTGTTTGAACCGTGTTGTCTTAGAGTTGTGTATCAGCTATGCTGCGTAACAGTGTTGTGTTACCGTTGCAAATTAGGTACAGAATGCTGTGAACCAGTGTTTGAACCGTGTTGTCTTAGAGTTGTGTATTCACTCTGCCGTGTAATAATGTTTGAGCCATGTTGTGAGCTAACACTGCAGTGAACAGGGTTGTTACGTTACATTACATTACATTACATTACAGGTGCTCTTATCCAGAGTGACGTACAGTTGATTTAGACTAAGCAGGAGACAATCCTCCCCTGGAGCAATGCAGGGTTAAGGGCCTTGCTCGTGGGCCCCAACAACTGTGCGGATCTTATTGTGGCTACACCGGGGATCGAACCGCCGACCTTGCGGGTTCCAGTCCCGTACCTTAACCACTACGCTACAGGCCGCCCCGGTCGTGAGGTGACACTGCAGGTGAACAGGGTTGTGAGTGAAAGCTGTGAATGGGTCTGTGTTGTATAGAGCAGTGAATTACCTCTGTGATGTAATATTACAGGCCTGGATCATTACGCATGATTTTATATCAAATTGCAAATTCTAAGACATTCAGGTTAGGCTGCACGTTGCTGCAAAAGAGCACGGGGCTCAGTCAACATACCCTGCATAAAATAAAGGCTAATAATTCATAATAATACAAATTATAGAGTTTTTCCCCTAATTTCATTTTTTTTTTTTTTTTTTAGATATTTTTTCGGCCTTATTGGACAGTATAGTATAGAGAGACAGGAAGAATGGGAGCGAGAGAGAGGGGAAGACATGCAATAAATGTCAGATGGTCGGATTCGAACCGCTGACGTCGCGGCTCGCAACGAGCATGCGGTCAGTGCTCTACAGGCTGCGCCACCGAGACACCCCATCCCCTAATTTAATCTTTTCCAAATTACAGGTTTGAAAAAAAAAAACAAAACAACAACTCTCCTTACCTGTTGCAGACATTGTCGCTCTTCCCGTTAGTCATGTGACCCATATTAGTCATGATAGCTATGTGAATCGGTGCCTGCTTCATGACAGAAAACGGCATTTGTTTTTCTAATAGCTTACCATTTCTGAAACCATAAGTGCCTGTCTGTCAAGCTGCTCTGTGGCTAACTCATTTGGGCTAACATGTATTAATCAAATGTTTTCCTTGTACATTTCCATCAGCCCTCTACATAGATGTGAAAAGATCATTACACCTGCTTTTTCCCTTTTTTTTTTTTTTACAGTGTATCTGTATCCGCTTTTCTTCTACACGTAATAAACATAAACCTACTGCCACCCATGTGTAACCTTTTTCTGTTGTTGTTTCTCAACTTTATTACAGGATTGGTTTATTATGTGATTATTATTACTCTTCTATTATGATTTCTTCAGTTTTATTTATTAGCTGTGTCTATATTAATCATATTGTTTCAGCTGTTTGCACTGTAGCAAGAAACGTGCAGAAAGAAAACTGGGTAACATAGGGTTACATGAATTGGCATTAACTAATGTACAATAGTTGTTGCTACTTAGAAGTTAGTCTGTACAGCTTTGTTAAAATATTTGTCCATCATTAATTCACATTAACAACTGCATTAGTCAATGCCAATTCATATTGGAATGAAAAAAACAGTTGATGTATTTGTTAATGGTTTACTAATTTTAAGTTCAAGTTTATTGTCATTCTTGTCATTGCAGGCATAAGAAAAGGATATGGTAGTGGTAGTGTAGTGGTCCCAGAAACCACAATGCAGTATAAAAACAGTAATAAAAGGGGACAATAAAAACAATAAAAGACACCAATAAATATTCATTATGAAACATAAAGGAAACACAGTAAATTGTAACAATTTTTATAGAGTATACAAGTGCAAAGTAAGTGTCCCATATGAAGTGCATTAGTGCCAAAAAGTTCATACTGGATAGGTTTGCGGGATGGGCGAATGAAGTAATCTTATGACCAGTGGGAAATAACTGTTTTTGAACCGGGATATAAATTTATTCCATGGTTTGCTAATATATAAATATTAATGTACTGTAACTAATACATTAGTTAGTTGTTAATACATTAATGAACTAATTCAAATGTAATTTCATGCCTAATTAATTTATTTGTACATAATTAATGAATGATTAACAACTGTATTAGTTAATGCCAATTCATGAACCTCATGTGTGACAAAAAACTTAAACATTATCATGACCACGGCAAAATACAAGCTCCAAGAATCCAGGTCAATCTCCACCTCCTGTGCTGTGCCTCACTCTTAGATAACACTTTATACTCTGAGATTAAAAAAAGGACAGAAACACAAAACTCTTTTAAACAACTCTTTTGACAAATGCCATCACTCAATATCAAGCCAAATCTGCAGGCCTTTATCAAACCAAACACTTTCTCTACCGGCCTTTGTCAAACCCTGTGTCCTTATTTACACGGCTGAATCTGTAGGCTACTGTCTTGACAAACACCCTTATCTACAGTCTGGTATCAAATGCTAAATCTACAAATGTTTTTATTCCCTGCCAAAAAAGAAAAAATGTGAACGTAAGAGAGATGGAGATAGAGAGTGAGAGAGTAAGAGAAAGAAAGTGAGAGAGAGAGAGAGAGAGAGAGAGAGAGAAAGAGGGGTTATTGTGTTGCTTTGTGTGTGCTGTTTATAATTACAAATCTTTGAGTGGCGAAAGATTGCAACTGCATAGCTGCATTGTAATTACTGGTAATTAATGTGAAGGTTACATAATGGTTGTGCAGTCCTGGAGTATGTGTGGGCAACCCGCCCCCTGTGTGGGCATGTGTGTGTATGTATGTATTTCTGCGAGTGGGCTGCAACTCAATGAAAGAGGTCAAAGGTCAGCTGTGTGAATCCGGCCAGTAACACATGGCCTCTCTTCCCGCCCCCCCCCCCTACACACACACTTTATTTATACATGGGATTGTTGCCCAGAACTCTGAAAGGAAAGAGGGAGAGAGAGAGGGTAAGGAGAGGAAGAGTGTGCGGGGGAGGGATAAATTGTTAGAGAGAGTGAGAGACAGAGGGAAAGAAAGAGAGGATGGAGGGATGGAGGATGGAAAGAAAGACAGAATGAGAGATGTGCAAAGGTAGAAGAGAGTATATTTCTGGATGTTTGGTTCCTGTTGTCCCAGATGTTTTTGATCTCTGATATAAGACCTCAGGAGCAATCAGGGTCCCTAGAATCCCCCAAAATACATAGACACAATCTGTGTGATATTCATAACAGACACCACATCTGGCTCATGCCTCGTCCCCCTGCCTACATCGCATCCGCACTGACAAACTCACACATGTTCAAAAACCACGTGTCCAAAAACCACACGTGAACACCCAACATGTGAAGAGCACACATGTGAACTACATAAAATCATCACACTTGTAAGATTGGAGTGGCGCAAAAGGCCAAAAAAACTGTGCTTTTTAAAGTCACATGTGAACTGCAGTTCATATTTAATAACGTGATGATACAAATTCCACATGACTTCATGTGACCAATTTTCTTTGTGAAAAATGTGGAAAACAGCCTACCGCTTGTGAAAATGTCCAGCTTGCATATGACATTTCTTTTCACGTGAGATTTATTAGTAAGGGCGCTCAAGTTCGATCCTACTTTCAAAATCCTGCTCACATCAGATCATACTGACATCACATCCTGCTGACATCAGGTCCTGCTGACATCACATCCTGCTCACATCAGATCATACTGGCATCATATCCTGCTCACATCAGGTCCTTTTTACATTAAAAAATAAATAAAAATGAAACACACTCACACCAAAAAGCACACCCTACCAATCACACAAAATAAAGACAAACAGATAGGCCTGATCACACTGACCCAGGCTGTGCCTTCTCAGGAGGAATATGGTAACACTCCACGCCCAAACTACTGCTCAAAGCACCGACTACGGCTCAAAGCCCTGACTACTGCTCAAAGCCCAGACTATTGCTCAAAGCCCAGACTACAGCTCAAAGCCGAGACTACTGCTCAAAGCCCTGACTATTGCTCAAAGCCCAGACTACTGCACAAAGCCCAGACTATTGCTCAAAGCCCAGACTACAGCTCAAAGCCGAGACTACTGCTCAAAGCCCTGACTATTGCTCAAAGCCCAGACTACTGCTCAAAGCCGAGACTATTGCTCAAAGCCCAGACTACAGCTCAAAGCCGAGACTACAGCTCAAAGCACCGACTACGGCTCAAAGCCCTGACTACTGCTCAAAGCACCGACTACAGCTCAAAGCCCAGACTACAGCTCAAAGCCCAGACTATTGCTCAAAGCCCAGACTACAGCTCAAAGCCGAGACTACTGCTCAAAGCCCTGACTATTGCTCAAAGCCCAGACTACTGCTCAAAGCCGAGACTATTGCTCAAAGCCCTGGCTACTGCTCAAAGCCCAGACTACTGCTCAAAGCCCAGACTATTGCTCAAAGCCCTGGCTACTGCTCAAAGCCCAGACTACTGCTCAAAGACCTGACTACTGCTCAAAGCCCAGACTATAGCTCAAAGCCCAGACTATTGCTCAAAGCCCAGACTACAGCTCAAAGCCGAGACTACTGCTCAAAGCCCTGACTATTGCTCAAAGCCCAGACTACTGCTCAAAGCCGAGACTATTGCTCAAAGCCCTGGCTACTGCTCAAAGCCCAGACTACTGCTCAAAGCCCAGACTATTGCTCAAAGCCCTGGCTACTGCTCAAAGCCCAGACTACTGCTCAAAGACCTGACTACTGCTCAAAGCCCAGACTATAGCTCAAAGCCCAGACTATTGCTCAAAGCCCAGACTACTGCTCAAAGCCCAGACTACTGCTCAAAGCCCTGACTATTGCTCAAAGCCCTGACTACTGCTCAAAGCCCAGACTATAGCTCAAAGCCCAGACTACTGCTCAAAGCCCAGACTACTGCTCAAAGCCCAGACTACAGCTCAAAGCCCAGACTACAGCTCAAAGCCCAGACTACTGCTCAAAGCCCAGACTACAGCTCAAAGCCCAGACTACTGCTCAAAGCCCAGACTACTGCTCAAAGCCCAGACTACAGCTCAAAGCCCAGACTACAGCTCAAAGCCCAGACTACAGCTCAGAGCCCAGACTACTGCTCAAAGCCCAGACTACTGCTCAAAGCCCAGACTACAGCTCAAAGCCCAGACTACAGCTCAGAGCCCAGACTACTGCTCAAAGCCCAGACTACAGCTCAAAGCCCAGACTACAGCTCAGAGCCCAGACTACTGCTCAAAGCCCAGACTACAGCTCAAAGCCCAGACTACAGCTCAGAGCCCAGACTACAGCTCAAAGCCCAGACTACTGCTCAAAGCCCAGACTACTGCTCAAAGCCCAGACTACAGCTCAAAGCCCAGACTACAGCTCAAAGCCCAGACTACTGCTCAAAGCCCAGACTACAGCTCAAAGCCCAGACTACAGCTCAAAGCCCAGACTACTGCTCAAAGCCCAGACTACAGCTCAAAGCCCTGACTATTGCTCAAAGCCCAGACTACAGCTCAAAGCCCTGACTACAGCTCAAAGCCCAGACTACTGCTCAAAGCCCAGACTACAGCTCAAAGCCCAGACTACAGCTCAAAGCCCAGACTACTGCTCAAAGCCCAGACTACAGCTCAGAGCCCAGACTACAGCTCAAAGCCCAGACTACTGCTCAAAGCCCTGACTACAGCTCAGAGCCCAGACTACAGCTCAAAGCCCAGACTACAGCTCAAAGTCCAGACTACTGCTCAAAGCCCAGACTACTGCTCAAAGCCCAGACTACTGCTCAAAGCCCTGACTATAGCTCAAAGCCCAGACTACTGCTCAAAGCCCAGACTACTGCTCAAAGCCCAGACTACAGCTCAAAGCCCAGACTACAGCTCAAAGCCCAGACTACTGCTCAAAGCCCAGACTACAGCTCAAAGCCCAGACTACTGCTCAAAGCCCAGACTACAGCTCAAAGCCCAGACTACAGCTCAAAGCCCAGACTACAGCTCAAAGCCCAGACTACTGTTCAAAGCCCAGACTACAGCTCAAAGCCCAGACTACTTCTCAAAGCCCAGACTACTGCTCGAAGCCCAGACTACAGCTCAAAGCCCAGACTACAGCTCAAAGCCCAGACTACTGCTCAAAGCCCAGACTATTGCTCAAAGCCCAGACTACTGCTCAAAGCCCAGACTACTGCTCAAAGCCCAGATTACAGCTCAAAACCCAGACTACAGCTCAACGCCCAGACTACAGCTCAAAACCCAGACTACAGCTCAAAGCCCAGATTACAGCTCAAAGCCCAGATTACTGCTCAAAGCCCAGAGCGCGTTGATCGCTTACCCTGCTGGGCACGTGCAATGATCGAGAGGACCCGTGAACCCTCCCTCGCGGGTCGTACCCTTGATCTTAGCGAAAAGGCCCTGGAGCGGTCCACTCCGCTCACTTCACGTCCTACAACATCCACGGCCCGATTACATCGCATCCCGCGCTTTACAGTAAATTAAATTTATAACTCGATTACACAAATTCTCATCAGATCGAGAAGGATCGAGCGAGATCAGTGTTTCTGCACTGTTCATTTTAGATACTTGATATTTCATTCGATCAATACTATGCATTTAGATGAGTGGCACCCTGCCCTGTTCCCGGAGATCAGCCATCCTATAATTTTTCATTTCAACCGTGATTTGCGGCACCTCATTTTAGCAGCTCAATGTTATATGGAGCTGTTGAATGAGGTGTGCTTTGTTAGGTTTGGAGTGAAAACCTACAGGACGGTAGATCTCCAGGAATAGAGTTGGACAGCCCCCTGCTCTAGCTGTTGAATGATGAGGTGTGGCTTTGTTAGGGCTGGAATTAAACCCCACAGGACCGTAGATCTCCAGGCACAGGGTTGGGAAGCACTGATTTAAATTGTAGTGTCTTGCAAGAAACTTTCATTCATGTGTTTCTGCTGCCCCCTTGGCCTGGTCTCTCTTGGCAAAGAGATTGTGAAACTCATTGATTTTTTTCCCTCGTGAAATAGGTTTTAAATAAGTTTTAAATAATAATACAAATAAACAAATAACCAGAGAAATGCTCCCTTGTCTCGAGCATAAGCCCTGTCTGTGGTTTCTCATTGACAAGGAACTCTTGAAAAACAAAAATGCTAAAGATTTTGAGGGCTTTCTCCTCTCCATTGAATGTTTGGGAAATAGTTTTCCCGCTGTGATGCAGCACAGGAGAGAATTGGGGTAGGCGGATTGGCTGACAGGAGGGCGCAGGGTGTTTTGGTGGCTGCGATTGGCCGAGAGGAGGCACGCAGTGAGTTTCAGTGGCTGTGATTGGTTGAGAGAATGGTAAAGGCTCTCTGTAGATGAAAGAGCCCTGCTCCCAACTCCATTCAACCTTCAGTGAAATGAACCTTTACCGTATTACATCCATGGCAGGGAATAAAATACTGTCTTTTCAAAGTAGGACTAGGAAAGATAAATGTCAGAGTGTAAAACATTGTGCCATCCGTAACCAATCTTACCCTCTTTCTGCGAGCCTTTCAGTCCAGGAGAAAAGAGCATTCCTTGTCTCTCCAGGGTGCAGTGTAGCTGGTTCTTTGGGTCCCACAGTACCCCCCTCTGTGCTGGTTTTTGTTGCAGTCAATCTCTTGATCAATTAAGTGTTAAAAAAAACATGTGCTTAAGTTATTCTGTGATTCTCCCCAAAAGCGTATCTGTGTTGCACGGAACTCTTTGTTTTGGAGTAATGGTTTAGTTTGTGTGACCAGTGAGTTTCAGAATGAAATGCAAGCGCTGTTTTACTGTTTTTTTGTTCACAAATAGTTTGGCAAGGTTGTTTTGATGATTGTGCTGAATTTGTCTGTGAACTGTGTTGTGAAGAAAAGCAAATGCTTACATTTTCTGCTGAGATAAGTTTAAGGGAACCTGTTGACTGAATATAGGCCCATGTTTTCAGACTTTATGTACAGTAAAGACATTTTCTTCTTGCAGCACATAAACAGACTTGGGCCATGTCTGAATCAGCACACTGACCTACGTTAAGTTGACAAAATTATCTGTTAATGTAGCAAAAAATCTAAGCATGATATACATATTTCTGGGGTTTTGCTGAGTATATGTGGGAGCACACTTGTCAGAAAGTAAATGAGAACGTGGCCCCATAAATATTACATCACGTCATTTGGCTGACGGTCTTAGTCAAAGCGATGTACAGTTGATTTTAGACTAAGCAGGAGACAATCCTCCCCTGGAGCAATGCAGGGTTAAGGGCCTTGTTCAAGGGCCCAACAGCTGTGCGGATCTTATGGTGGCTACACCGACAACCGACCTTGTGGGTCCCAGTCATGTACCCTAACCACTACGCTACAGACCGACTGCCCAGCAGCACTGCTTTAGAAATGAGGTACATTTTCATTCAACAACAAGAAGCATGGCTGCATAAGGGCAGTCAGTCGAAGCACAGTTCCACGGTACAGCTGGAAAATAGAATGGAGCATTATTATTATTATTCTTTGCCATATTTCCCATACTGAGAGACATTACATTACACAACGGTCATTTGGCTGACACTTTTATCCAAAGTGACGGTTGATCAGACTAAGCAGGGGCCAATCCCTCCTGGAGCAATGGGTCTTGCTCAAGGGCCCAGCAGGTGCGCTGAACTACCGAACTTCCAGCAACCTTCCGGGTCCCGTTCCAGCACCTTAGCTGCAAGGTTATTGGCTGCGCACTAAATGTATGCACTAAACAGTACACTAAAAAAGTACACGGTATTCTGAGTACGCAGTGCAGTCGGGGAGGGGCGTGATTCGGCCCCGCCCTCGGTGATCGCGCCTCGTCTGACCCCTTCCCTACAAGTCTCTCCAGGGTGCAGTGTAGCTGGTTCTTTGGGTCCCACAGTACCCCCCTCTGTGCTGGTTTTTGTTGCAGTCAATCTCTTGATCAATTAAGTGTTAAAAAAACATGTGCTTAAGTTATTCTGTGATTCTCCCCAAAAGCGTATCTGTGTTGCACGGAACTCTTTGTTTTGGAGTAATGGTTTAGTTTGTGTGACCAGTGAGTTTCGCGCCTCGTCTGACCCCTTCCCTACCCCAGAGCGGAGATGACGGCCACGCCCCCCTCCTCCAGAAGCTCCTCCCCCCAGAAGGTGTGCCACTCGCAGACGCAGACGGAGGTGCTGAAGCCCCTGCTGGGCGGGGCCGGGGCGGGCGGGGCCGGGACGGGCGGGGCCGCCGCCCTGCGGAGGAGGCGACGCGTGCTCTCCAAAGACGGGCGGAGCAACGTGCGCATCGACCACGTCAGCGGCCGCGGCGCCCTCTACCTGCGCGACCTCTGGACGACCTTCCTGGACATGCAGTGGCGCTACAAGCTCTTCCTCTTCTCCGCCACCTTCGCCGGCACCTGGTTCCTGTTCGGCCTGCTGTGGTACCTGGTGGCCCTCGTGCACGGAGACCTGCTGGGTGAGACCGACCGCGAGGCCGGGAGACGCGCGGGGGGGGGACAAGCGTTCGCTTAAGCGTTCTGACAGAGATCGTAAAACGTCATGAAACTAAAATAAAAAGACGCCACCGCACGAACACTATTTATTCTGTACCAAACAGATTAAATAATATGCTTGTGAACTGAAATAGAATCTGAAAGAAACTTGCCTTGTCCAAGAAATGAACTGTATTGAAACTAGAATATTTGCCTCTAAAATATACACACAAAAAAAAAACTAAAGAGGCTGCCTGTTGGGTGTCTCGCAAGTTGCAGCCACTAGATGGCGTTGTCTTGCCTTGTGCACTGTAAACGATCTTTACTGTAGAACTTTGGAGTTGTCAATAAAACAGCCGCAGATTGTGAAAATAGCAAACCAGCCGTGATAGTTATCATGGTGTCAGGTGGAAAGAGACAACGCTCAGGCCAGTATACTGTAACTTCTCATTTGAGAGCCTGCTTTTAAAAGTTTAAAAGTGTTAACATTACTTGAGTGTGAGAAAATTTAAATTTTACCTTTTGTGGCTGTATCTGTATCTTTACTAGTGTATTTAGAGATCGACCCCCCCCCCCCCCAATTCCCACAAAGCACAATTTCCCATTTTCAGTGAATGTCTGTCCTGTGTGCGTGTGTCTGTGTGACTATGCTTTCTATTGTGTGTGTAAGTGCGGGTGTAGTGTTTTGTGTATTTGTGTACTGCTTAGTGTCTATATGCTGTGTGTGTTTGTGCAATGCTTAGCGTGTGTTCTGTTTAGTGTGTATACTGTATATGTGTGTTAATGTGTGTGCATGTGTATCTCTATGTGTGGGTATAGTGTGTATATGCTATATGTGTTTAAATGTGTGTAGTGTGCAGTGCACGGTTTAGTGTTTATGTTATGTGAGTTTATGTGTGTGTATTGTGTTCTGTTTAGTGTGTGGGTGTAGTGATTAGTGTGTGCATGTGTGTAGTGTTTTGTTTGTGTGTGTCTACTGTTTAGTGTGTATATCTTATGTGTGTTAAGTGTGTGTGTTTGTAGTGTGCAGTGGTTAGTTTGTGTATAGTTTAGTGTGAATATGTTATGTGTGTTTAAATGTGTGTCGTGTCTGTGTACTGTTTAGTGTGTATATGTTATGTATGTTTAAGTGCGTGTAATGTGTAGTGTGTCCTGTTTAGTGTGCATATGTTATGTATGTTTAAGTGTGTGTAGTGTGTGTAGCGTATACTGTTTAGTGTGCATATGTTATGTATGTTTAAGTGTGTGTAGTGTGTACTGCTTAGTGTGCATATGCGATGTGTGTTTAAGTGCGTGTAGTGTGTAGTGTGCAGTGTACAAAAGGTGTGCAGGTGAGTAAAAGGTGCTACCGTGTTGTGTACCTGTGCCCCCCCCCCCCCTCAGAGATGGACCCTCCCTCCAACCACACGCCCTGCGTGATGCAGGTCCAGACCCTGACCGGTGCCTTTCTCTTCTCCCTGGAGTCGCAGACCACCATTGGCTACGGCTTCCGCTGCATCACCGAGGAGTGCCCGATCGCCATCCTCCTCCTCATCCTGCAGCTCGTCATCACCATGGTGATGGAGATCTTCATCACTGGCACCTTTCTCGCCAAGGTAAGGACCAGCACGGCATGGTGTTTTCAATCCTTTATTTGAAGGTACAATAGGTCATTTCTGACAGTCAGGAGAGGAATTACAGCAACAAATGCACTCAAACCAACATCAGCGCGTTCACAGAGAAGGGGTGGGATAGACAGTGTTGTGGTTTGAGCATGATTGTTGCTGCTCTTGACCGTTAGAAGTCCAAAATTACCTGTTGTACCTTTAACCAGGTTGAAGGTCCACTGAGAATATGTTTCTCTTTTGCAAGGATGCCCTGAGAGAAATGGAGAGAGAGAAAACAGTTGCAAGTGGGGCGAGAGTGGTAGAGAGAAAGAAAACGGGTTAAGGGTCTTGCTCAAGGGCCCAACAGCTGGGTTCTTTTTTGGTTTTTGGGGCCAGACGTCATCACTTCAGATGCAGGTCAGAACCCCTACTCTATGCCGACCAGGGACTCGAACCTGCAACTCTGCAGTAGAACACGCTGCAGCCTGCCACCCCAAAGTTTGCAGGCGGTATCCGGGGGGGGGGGGGGAGAGGCAGTGGTGTCGTGTAGCTTTTCCCCAAGCTTTCTCCTTTTCGGGGCGCACTTCACCCGATTTCCTGGCACGTCTGCAGGTATCTGCCCCCCCTTGCCGTGCGCCCACGCCGCCTGACTTCACTGAGTATTTCTCCCGCTTGGTTCAGACAGCGAGCCAAACGGGTGAAATCAGGCGGTGTAGCGCGCGCTGCGGCCCGCAGGACGGCGGAGTTGAGTCGCGCTGCACTAGGTTCTGCAGGCTGCCCGGACCGATGCCGCACCGCAGTCCTCCTGGGGGGTGCTGTTCTCTCTCTGTCCACTAGGTGGCTCGTCCTAAGAAGCGCGGCGAGACGGTGAAATTCAGCCAGCACGCCGTGGTGACCAGTCACGAGGGCCGGCCCTGTCTCATGGTCCGTGTTGCCAACATGCGCAAGAGCCTCCTATTGGGCTGCCAGGTACCGGGGGCGGGGCTTTCCGATGACAGCGCGATCTAGGATTAGCACGTGTGTGGGGAATATGTATGAGTGTAATTGTGTGTGTGTGTGTGTGTGTATATTGTGGAATAAGTGTGTGTATGCACATAGTGTAATGTCTTGTGTAACAGGTGTGTGTATAATGTAGCGTAACAGGTGTGCGTTTCTCCAGGTGACGGGGAAGCTGCTGCAGACGTCTCAGACTCAGGAGGGGGAGACGGTGCGTCTGGACCAGAGGAACGTGCCCTTCCAGGTGGACACGTCCAGCGACAGCCCCTTCCTCATCCTGCCGCTCACCTTCTACCACGTCATCGACGACACCAGCCCGCTGCGCGCCTGGGCCGCCAAGGGTACGGGCACCCCGCCCCTCCTCCTCCTCCTCCTCCTCCTCCTCCTCCTCCCCCACCTTTCATATTTCGGATACCAAACATCACTTGGCGTGGCCTTCATATTAAATCCTGGCATTTTGGGGATTTGAAACCCCTTGAAACAAGGGAAGAAGACATCATGAAGAAAGCATACATTTTCACATTTTACATTTTTGTCATTTGGCAGACGCTTTTAATCCAAAGCGACTTACAAGTGCATAGGTTCTACCACAAGTCAAAGCATCACATCCAGAACTAGGAAAATAGACATGGAATGCTGTTCTAAACATAGTCGTCATCATAAGTGCAATTTATTTATTTTATTTTTTTTATTTTTTTTGGGGGGGGGGTTAGACAAGGATAGGGATATCAGAAAGGAGGGGCGGGGGAAATCAGGAGGGAGGACTAAGGTAGAGTTTGAAAAGGTGGGTTTTGAGTCTGCGTCGAAATAGATGGGGGGAGGGATTCTGCTGTCCTGACAGTGGTAGGCAAGTCATTCCACCACTGAGGAGCCAGAAACGGAAAACAGGCGCGAACGTGCAGCTCGACCGCCAGGTGCTCGTAGAGAGGGAACCATGAGGGCATCCAGAGCAACCAGAGCAACCAGAGCAATGACTGGAATCGACCCCAGTCCCGGCCTTCCCTCTCTCTTTCCGTATCACTCACTCTCCTTTCCTTCCTGTCCTCTGTCTCGTGTACCACATCTGGGAGCTGAATTTGGGTGTTCCCGGAAGTTGGATTTGGATGTTATTTCTGGGAGTTGGATTTGGGTGTTGGATCTGGGTGTTGTATCTGGGAGTTGGATTTGGGTGTTGTATCTGGGAGTTGGATTTGGGTGTTAGTTCTGGGAGTTGGTTTTGGGTTTTGTATCCGTGAGTTGGATTTGGGTGTTATCTATGAGTTGGATTTGGGTGCTATCTATGAGTTGGATTTGGGTGCTATCTATGAGTTGGATTTGGGTGCTATCTATGAGTTGGATTTGGGTGTTCTTTATGGGAGTTCGATTTGGGTGTTGTATCTGGCTGCTGAATTTGGGTGTTGGATCTGAGCATTGAATTTAGGAGCTGAAATTCTGTGTTCGATTTGGATGATAGTTATGGTGTTTCTTTTTATGGCAATCCCAGGTTTGTCTTAGGGACGTTGAAGTGCAAAACAAATAATAAACATTTAGACAGATAATGCATACAGCGGGCTCCATAAGTCTTTGGACTTGTACGTATATTTTCTTGATTTGTATTCCACAATTTAAGATTTGTAATCAAACAATTCACGTATGGTTAAAGTGCAGAATTTTTGCCTTTATGAAAGGGTATTAGTATCATAATATTTGGGACAAATGGCTTCATAGGCGTTTTAGATTAGTCAGGTGTGTTCCTGAGTGCAAGACCGAAGAGAGCTTTCAGAATGTACATTACATTACATTATTGGCATTTGGCAGACGCTCTTATCCAGAGCGACGTACAGACTAAGCAGGAGACAATCCTCCCCTGGAGCAATGCAGGGTTAAGGGCCTTGCTCAAGAGCTCAAGGGCTGTGCGGATATTATTGTGGCTACAGTTGGATTAGAACCACCGACCTTGCGTGTCCCAGTCATTTACCTTAACCACTACGCTACAGGCCGCCCCTACAAGTATGTAGTCTTGACTGTAGGCTTCTGGTTGCCTGTTACTGTTCTGGAGTTTGTCAACAAGAGGACCAGAGCTGTGCCAATGAAAGTCAAGGAACGAAGCCTTATGAAACAAAAACAAAGTAAGCGACATAGACCAAACAATAGACTTACTAAAATAACCCGTTTGGAGCATCGTCAAGGAGAAAGAGGGCACTGATGAGCTCAGTAATTGCAAAGGGACGGGCATGTCAAGGTAGACCTCTTCGGTTGAATAATCCTCGCTGTAACGAAGGGAAACATCTGTCTCACAGAGTGGAAACTGTCTGCAGAGGTCTTGAGTCATAAACAGAACTGCAGATGTGACACTGCAAGCTGCAAACCATCAGTTAGCCACAGAAACTGGGTGGCCAGGTTTCAGTTTGCTGGGAAGTACATTTACATTTACATTTCAGTCATTTGCCAGACGCTTTTAATCCAAAGCGATTTACAAGTGCATAGGTTCTTCCACAAGTTAAAGCATCATATCCATAACTAGTAAAATACACATGAAGTGCTGTTCTAAAAAATACAGTCATCGTAAGTAAAAGTTTTTTTGTTTTTTTGGGGGGGTTAGAGGGATAGGGATGTCAGAAAGGGGGGCGGGGGAAATCAGGAGGGAGGACTAAGGTAGAGTTTGAAAAGGTGTGTTTTTAGTCTGCGTTGAAATAGGGGAGGGATTCTGCTGTCCTGACAGTGGTAGGCAAGTCATTCCACCACTGAGGAACCAGAACGGAAAACAGGCGTGAACGTGCAGCTCGACCGACTGGTGCTCGTAGTGAGGGAACCATAAGGCAACCAGAGCTGGCAGACCAGAGCGGTCTAGCTGGGGAGTAGGGAGTGATTAAGGATAGTATGTACAGTCCCGGCCAAAAGTTTTGTTGCATGAGTGGACAAAAGTGACAATTGCTACCAACTCTTAATTAGCTAATACAGTTAGGAAACAACCCAAATTAATCATAAGTGTCTAAAGTTTATTTAGATACTAGCAAAACAAAAATGTCATAGATGCTTTTAAGGTTTATTGCTTGATAATGATGAACAAGCCAGTTTATACCTGGACAAAAGTCTTGTCGCGAATCAAATTATAATCAATACATTTTATCTTTCTCAAAAAGTAAATAAAATACCAAATAAAAATCAGTCCAGTATTTCATCATGGACTATAAGTTAAGAAATTAATATCTTGTATGGGTTCCTTTGGCCTGCAGAACAGTTGCCATCCGGTTTGGCAGAGAGCTTGGTCCTCCAAGCTTCCTCCTTCATTCTTCCCCAGATATACTCAATAATATTCATATCTGGAGACTGGGCTGGCCATCCCTGAAGGACCTTGATCTTCTTCCCCCTGAGAAACTTCATAGTAGAACCTGAGGTATGGCAAGGAGCTCCATCCTGTTGAAAAATCTGACCCCTCTTGTAGTTGGGAATGTACTGGGAGGCAAGAATCTGTTGATATTTGGCACTGTCAATGTTACCATCCACCTTACGGATCTCCCCGGCACCTCCGTATTGGATGTAACCCAAAACCATAATCTTTCCACCTCCAAATTTGACTGTCTTCTGGGTGAACCGTGGGTCCAGACGGGCCCCAGAGGGTCGTCGACAATATTGGCGGCGCTTGGGATGGAGCTCAACCGACGATTCAATTTTGCTGTCCAACCTTCCGTCAGGCTGTGGGCCTTGGCGTACGCAACACGGTTTCTTAGCCGTCTCTTGTTTAGCGCTGGTTTCTGGGCAGCAATACGACCGTGGAGACCATTGCGAGCAAGAATCCAACGTACAGTTCTTGATGAAACAGGTGTTGCCGGCGTCCACTCCTCCTGGAGCTGTGAGGCGGTTGACATGGGGCTGGCTTTTGACAGTTGGACCAGCAAGCTGTCGTCTCGAGCAGTTGTCTTGTGCGGTCTGCCCGACCTGGGTCTTTCATGGACGTCACCAGTCTCTTGGTAGCGCTTGCGAATCCTCTCCACCTGCCGTTTAGACGCATTGAAGATGTCTGCAACTTCAGCAGGAGACTTGGACTTGAGATTCTTGATGATCAGCACTTTGGTTTCTGGTTTGATCTTGGGCATGTTGACAGAAGCAATGTTGAGCTTGAACTTGATGGCTTAAAGTGTAAAATTTCTGATCAACTAATCAAGCCCCTTGTTTGTTTCTTCCTTATTCCTTATTGCCAAAACTGGCCTGTTGGTAATTATCAAGCTAACAATTTTAAAATGTCATTTTGCTAGCTTCTAATAAACTTTAGACATTTATGATTGATTTGTGTTGTTTCCTAACTTTATTAGCTAATTAAGAGTTGGGTAATTAGCAATTGTCACTTTTGTCCACTCATGCGACAAAACTTTTGGCCGGGACTGTAAGGTGGGCCAGTCCCCTTAGCAGCCTGAAATGCCAACACTAGGGCCTTGAAGCGGCAATAGGAAGCCAGTGGAGGCCAATGAGGAGTGGGGTGACATGAGCCGACCTGGGCTGACTGGTGATTCTGGACTGCAGCATTCTGGACCAGTTGGAGGGGCTTGATGGCACAAGCTGGGAGACCGGCTAGGAGGGAGTTGCAGTAATCCAGGCGGGAAATGACGAGCCTAAGGGAGTCAGCAAATAGGTCTTGTGGGCAGATGAGACCAACACTGATATCACACCCGCACACATGCACCCAGTTTCCACATTCAGGAACACCGACATCCAGTCATGAAGGAAACACGTAGCAAATGGCTTACTTTATTATCAAGCAGAGAGCCTGGAGTCTACAGAGCTACTGAGCTTGCTGGTACATTGCTAGTCATACATTGCTGAAAATGAGTAGTATAAGAGGTTCAAATGACTATGATTAGGCAAGTATGAAAGTATCTCTCTTTCTATCTCTTCTTCTCTCTTCCTCTCTCTTCCTCTCTCTTCTCTCCCCCTCCCTTTCTCTCCCTCTCCCTCTCTTCCTCTCTCCTATCTCTCGTCTCTCTCCCTCTCTTCCTCTCTCTCTCCCCCTCCCTCTCCCTCTCTCTTCTCTCTCTCCCTCTCTCCCCCTCCCTCTCCCTCTCTCTTCTCACTCTCCTTCTCCCTCTCTCCCTCTACCTCTCTCCTCTCTCCTCTCTCTCTCCCTGTCTCTCTCCACACAGGCGGGGGATGGACAGATCCAGAGCTGGCCGACTTTGAGCTGCTGGTGATCCTGAGCGCCACAGTGGAGCCCACCTCTGCTACCTGCCAGGTGCGCACTTCCTACCTGCCGGACGAGATCCTGTGGGGCTACGAGTTCCCCCCGGTGGTCTCTCTCTCCCCGTCCGGGAAGTACGTGGCCGACTTCTCCTTCTTCGACAAGGTGGCCAAGACAAAGACCCTGCCCCTCTTCAAGCAGGCTCCGCCCTCCAGTCCCCCCCTGCAGCGTTACCCTGGCACCAGAGGGGGGGCGGTGGAAGGGGCGGATCCGGAGAAGCTACGTTTGGAGCAGAGCTACCGAGAGGAGAGGGGGAGGCTGAGAGACAGCAGTCCTCTGAGTGTCCGAATCAGCAACGTGTAGGGAGAGACAGAGAGAGAGAGAGAGAGAGAGAGAGAGAGGGGGAAGAGAACGAGGGAAGAGAGAGAGAGATTTTACAGAGGGTGGCAACACTGTTGAGCTCATCGGTAAACACGAATACAAGCACATTCTCTTGCTCCCCCCCCCCCACTCACACACACAATTGTTCACTAACACAGCACACACTCACTCACTCACACACACACATGCACGCACACACACAATCACTCAATACACAGTTTCATTCATCTTAAGCGGTTAAATACACTGGAGTTGATTCTGGATCCCTCTGGTGGCAGTGAAGGTGTACTACAGCAACGCTGTAGCCTCCTCGACCCTGTGGGAGGCTTTGTTGAAACTCTGCTGGGAACTTCCGTGAAACTGATTACCGTGACAACCATGCTCAAGAAACTTTGGTGTCTGCATGATTAAGGACGTGGTTCCCCAAAGCACAGGTGGAAATGGTCCCTGAAACATAGACATCTTCATAGATTAATCATTAGTAAGTCCCTAGACAAACTGCTTTCACAATGACTGGAAGATTTCAAAGTGAAATGTATATTTTTGGAGGTGCTTGCGAGAGTGAATTTTTATACACGTATATGTCTAACCATGGCAGCACTTACGTCTGTGGAGGTGTATGTTTAGCACTGAATTAGTCCTGTGTGATATTTTTAAACAAAACTAAAAGCACTTTAATACCCCGCAAAAGGTCTTAACTGTTAGCATTGATGTGGCTTCCCCTTCTGTGTCATCTGCTGCCTGTCTGTGTTGAGGTTTTAAAGCGACTGTTTGTTTGTGTGTATGTGTGTGCCTTGCTTATGCATTCACATATGCAAGGGCCTCATCCTCCCACCGCCACTCTGATACCGGAGAAGGTCGCCATCTTGTGGCCACAGCTGGTACGGTCCGTTTTCAGTCCCATTTGTGTGCCCCTGATATCGATGTAAAGCCCCCTGCTAATTTGCGGGCACACTGTCCAGTGAACTCTGCGCAGTCACTCTGCAGTCCCCCAGCCGAGCTGCGCAGTGACTTAGCTCCAAGCAGGGGGCAAATTACAAGGGGATTTGGGGGAAGTGGAGGGCGGGTGGGGTCAGTCTAAAATCTTTACATACACCAAGTAATTCTATTGTGTTTCCTGAGCCATATGTGAAGTAAAATTTTACTAGCTATCACATTGAACACCTGTACCACCTGTACCACTTCTTCAGGTCGCCTGAGCCAGCTTGACTCCTTAAAGGTACAATAGGTAATTTCGGACTTCTAAGAGTCAAGAGAGGAATTGCAACCACAAACACGCTCACACCACAACACTGTTTATCCCACCCCTTCTATGTGAACGTGCTGATTCCATTGGCTGTGGCAATTTTCAACCAATGAGCTTGAATTATTGTACAGCTATACGTATGTTTTTGTACAGATTGCCGGCCCGTCAACTGTATATTTTGAAACCAGAATTTAGGGACTATAAACACAGGCAGAGGGCGAGTCAACATGTCAGTGAGCCTTTTTCAGTGACGGGAAGGGATTTACAACGGTCTTGTAACAATGTTTTAACACAAAAATCTTACCTATTGTACCTTTAAATTAAATAATTGTTAAGAGAGAACGCCAGTGTGACTGAAACCTTGGTTGCGTCTCCTGACCAGTTCCGCTCATTGCTAATTTCGCATCGACTTCCTACTGTGGTGTATTAGTCATCACCTGAAAGTGTCACAGCTTACCAGCATTGAGAGGGTTCTGTGTTAAGCGGAAGGAAGATGACCCAGTTTCTCACAAACTAGGCGGAGCTTCACTCTCCACTCTCCACTCTCCCATTGGCAGGCTTCACAATGAGTTTTCAGGGCATTATGTCAAAAGGAACTTTTACTTCTGCTAATGTTTTCTAGTTATGTGGAGTCGGGGTGGGGGTGGGGGTGGGGGCAGCTGCATGTTATTATTTCTGTAAGATTCATTGTTATATAGGAACTGGCGTTTAGTTGTTAAATTGCTTTTTTTTTTGTTCAATGTAGGGGTATGTGTTTTTTGGGGAATGTTTTCCTGTGCTGTATAGGGTATTCCTGTCCAGAACTAGAATTCTTAACATTTAATCAGATATTTCTAAGTGTCCTTGATCAATAAACGTTATTTTAAATCAGTGTGATTGTGGTCATCACTCTTTTGGAAGTGTATGTGTGTGTGTGATGATATTGGCAAAAAAAATCCCCCCTGCTTACTTCCCTCTACTGGCTGCCTGTCATGGCTCACATCAAATTCAAAACATTGGTGCTCGCCTTCCAAGCAGTTAAGGGGTCTGCCCCAGCTTACCTCCAAAAAATCATCAGACCCTATACGCCTTCTTTCGG
>NC_083768.1:7667522-7690022 GCF_963514075.1 Conger conger | reverse complement strand
AGACGTCAGAGGTGAATGGCCAGACTGGTCAAAGCTGATGGGAAGGTGACAGTAACACAAATAAGCACACATTACAACAGTGGTATGCAGAAGAGCATCTCTGAACACACAATGTCTAATAAATACCTAATAAAGTGCTCACTGAGTGTAGTACAGTGAACATATTTTCATTATGTTCATCCACTTTGCTCCGTTTTTGTCGTTAGCGTTTCCGTATTTTGTTACCGCTGTGCACACCGTAGTCTCCCTGTCACTTAATTCATTCGTTTCACCGGTTTCACTTCCTGATTGTCTCCCACACCTGATTGCCATTCGCTCTCGTTACCCGTCTTATTTAAACCCCTCAGTTTGTATGGCTCGTCGCCAGATTGTCATGCGTTCATACCGTTTCCGATTGATATCCATTTTGACTAGTTTCGTCCCCGACCGCCGAGCTTAGCGTATTCCTTCTGTCTCATTCCGACCCATAGTTTTCCAACCTGTTTCTATTCATCGACTTTCGTTTCTGGATTGTGTTTCTGTTTAATTACAGTTGAGGCCAAAATTATTAGCCCCCCTTGTGAAATCAGACAAAACCTTCGATTTCTCCATGGAAATGACCATTAACAACAAGTGTTTATGGTTTGTTTGTTTCCAAAATATCAAAGACAAAATGCCCACTAAGTTATATATATTTTATTTATGCACTTGTCGGGAGCGGGAAAAGCACCAGCTGACTCCTGCCCCCTCCACGGGTTCCTATTATTCTTATGCAGAACCCACCCACCACAAGGAGCTCAGAACGAAGCAGGTAAATTTGATTCATTATAAAAAAAAAAAACACAGAGCACGCCACAAACTCACACCAACCCCACCCCCCTTCGACTTCCCCACTACTCCTACAACACTCCCCCCCTCCCGTACCCAGAGCCCGGCACAGGTAGAGGGTAAACCCATCACACCACACACAAAGGCAATCACTGCTGAACTCCCCCGTGATTAATCAGCACTCCAGTGTTTCCCACTCAGGGCCCCCCTGCTATCTAGCCCATGCCCAAGAAGGGGGAAGTCAACTAACACGGGCGGGGTCTCACACACGCACTCACACCTTTCACTTCCACGCACACCAACAACACAACAAATCATTTTAAGGAGGGGATGTAGTTGGCCCCCACCACTGTGCTGGTGGCCTCTACATCCCAAGACAAAAAAAAAAGAAATAAAGAAAACCCAACCCCTAAACAATCGGCTGTCTCCCGCTGTGCAATATAGTCTCTGGGCCGCTGAGCTGCGCCCCGGACCACTCTGCTGTACACTGCACGCTGGATCTGCTGCACTGTCCGCACTCAGCGTCCTCGCTGTTCCACCAATGGGGAGTGAGCTGGTGCTGGCTCCGGTCCTGGTCCGCCAATGCAGGAGACAGCCTAAACAAAAAGGAACCAAAAAAGAAAAGAAAAAAACCCAAACACAATGAACTGAAAAATAACCAACAAGCTAAAATTCCGTTTGCGGAACCCAACATTCAACCCCCGGCGTCTCCCTCTCGCGTCTGCCCCTTAACTGCTTCTTTTAAGCCCGGCTTCATGAGACAAACAGGAAACAGCTGCTTCGCACCCCCAAACCCGGCAGCCGGCACGTCACACGCGTGGATCCATGTGCACAGAACCCCACTCTCTGGCAAATCCAGCCCAGCCGCCAAGCTCCTGACACACTGAGTTGAAACAAGAAAAGGCAAAAATGACACAGCCAAAATGATTAGCCCCCTGGCCATTAATTGTCAATAGTGTACCCTTTCTGGGCCACAACTGACAACAACCTCTTAGAGTAGTTCTTCACAAGGTTGGCACATGTCTATTGAGGGATTTTGGCCCATTCTTCCATTGCAATTTGTTCCAGCTGGTCCAAAATTGTATGGTTTCCGAGCATGGACATTCACTTTGAGCACCCGCCACAGATTCTCAATAAGATTGAGATCTGGGCTCTGTGCGGGCCACTCCAGGACCTTGGTTTTAGTGTCCTTTAAGACCTGTTGGACCAATTTTGAGGTATGCTTTGGATCATTGTCTTGTTGGAAGACCCAGCGAAGACCTAAGCCTAGATTAAGAGCAGATTTCTTCATATTATCCCTCAAAATGTCAATATAATTTTCTTTTTTCATGATGCCATGCACCCGAACAAGGCTCCCTGTGCTTGAGGCTGCAAAACAGCCCCACAGCATGATGCTCCCATCACCATGTTGAACTGTGTGTTCTTAGGGTTGAAGGCCTCGCCCTTTCTTCGCCAAACATAAGCAACATCCATGTGCCCAAACAGTTCCAGTTTAGTCTCATCAGACCAAAGGACAGACTTCCAAAACTCATCTTTACCTTTCAAATGTTCACGGGCAAACCTCAGTCTGGCTCTGATGTGCCGCTCTTTGAGTAAAGGGGTTCTTCTGGGACGATGGCCCTGAATCCCACCACGATGAAGAGCCCCTCACAACTGTGTTCCTAGAAACATTAACTCCAGAAGAGGCCAGGTCAGCAACAATCATCTTGGCAGATGTCTGGGGCTTCTTGTTGACATCTCTGACTATTTTCCTCTCCAAATCTTGCACTTTCGACCACGCCCAGGTTTGTTTCTTACAGAATTTGTCACCTTGTACTTAGCAGTGATGCAACGTACAGCTGTTCTAGACACTGTAAAACGCTTGGAAATGGCAGTATAGCCTTCCCCCTTATTATGAGCCTCCACTATCTTCTTTCTCAAGACTGATTTCCTTTGTCTTTGGCATGGTGAGTAAGAGTAGTCCCTCTCAATGTGTTCAAGTGCCCTGTTCTTTGGAGTCCCTTAAGTAAAGCTCAATGCTGATTGAATGCTCAGGTGTTGTTGGGAAGCTAATTGACTGCACAGGTGTCGTTTGAAAGCTAATTGGTTGATTGTATGTGTTTTGAAAGCAAAAATGCACATGGGGGCTAATATTTTTGACCACCCCATTTTTCACTATATTTGATATAAAGCAAGCCTAAAAATGTACTACTACTAACCAAAAGCTACTAAATAGCACTGGTGAATGTTTGATTATATCAAGTTTTTTTAGCGATAATGCAAGCATTGGGCAGAATTTTAGGAAAATGTTCATAATTCCTGGGGGGCCTAATAATTTTGGCCTCAACTGTAGCCCGTTTGTTTTTGACCTATTGCCTGTGACTATGACTAATCTTCGAATTATCACCGACATATCGATTTGCTGGAAATCTGACCCATTGCCTGGACTATTGTACACAAACTGTGGATAGGGCGGCCTGTAGCGTAGTGGTTAAGGTAAATGACTGGAACACACAAGGTCACCGGTTCGATCCCTGGTGTAGCCACAATAAGATCCACACAGCCATTGGGCCCTTGAGCAAGGCCCTTAACCCTGCATTGCTCCAGGGGAGGATTGTCTCCTGCTTAGTCTAATCAACTGTACGTTGCTCTGGATAAGAGCATCTGCCAAATGCCAATAACAATAATAATAATAACTGCCTTATCCCTGCTATATCTGTTTGCTGGCTCTTGACCCTCGCTTGTTAAACCTACCCTGAGAAAATAAAGACTTTGTTAACCAAAGAACTTTCTTTGTGATCTCACTATTAGATCCCCTGTTCTGAGTGCCTGATGAGAACAGAGTTTGTTTTACAGTTAAAAAAAAAAAACAATTTTTCTGTTTCTTTCTAGTTTCCAGAGCTGAAGAGGATTTGTTTGTGCTTAAGGGAGACTCTGTTCGTCTGGATGTGGAGAGACATGAAGAACTACAGTTTGGCAGCATATCATGGAGTGTTAATGTCAATACAAGGATAGTGAATTACAATCGGAAACGTCAATTTATAGACAAATATGAAAACGGTATTATGTCAGAATTTGATGAGACAAGCCTCTCTCTGCTACTGAAGAATGTGCAGCAGAATTACAGTGGGATCTACAGAGCAACGATAACAGATGGTGGAGGACAGGAGAAAGCTGTTGCTACCTACAGGCTCACAGTTCAAGGTAGAAATGTGACACTGTTACAGTTACTGGGATGTGTAAAATACACGTAGGGGCAACATTACCTCAGGAGGTATGAGCAGTTGTCTGGCAGTTGGAGGGTTACCGGTTCTATCCCACCCTGGGTGTGTTGAAGTGTCCCTGAACAAGACACCTAACCCCCAATTGCTCCTGATGAGCTGGTTGGTGCCTTAGATGGCAGCCAATCACCGTTGGTGTGTGTACGAATGGGTAAATGGGAAGCATCAGTTGTACAGTGCTTTGGATAAAGGTGCTATGTAAATGCCAACTATATACAATCATAAGGGTGCAAAAATGATCATACCCTGTTGGGGAAAATTCCCTTTGAGTTAGGAGAGACTTCTTGCAAGCAACATTTCCCGTTTAAAAGAACCCAGTTCTTTCACAGCAAGGAGAGTTTCAATAATACAAACTTTATTCACCCTATAACAAAGCACTGAGAATGCCTCACACCAATGTGAGAAAACACACATGAATACATTACGGTGAAAGCCAATCATCTTCAGACAGTGTCTCTGTATTTTTCCCACGCGTTGTACTCCTAGGCCCACATCTGGAAATCATAGATTAAAGCCACTTTAAATAAGTGTAATTCTGTAGATAAATGTGGCTTCTGAGATTATATGATAACAATATGAATATGTGGCATTATTGTGATATTAAATGATATGATGTATGAGTTTATTATGACTATATTGTGTAGTGTGCCACATCTTTGGCCCAGTGGATTGGTTGTTGTTTTACAGAGGCCCCGCCCATACCCCAGGTGAGCGTGGCGTTACTCTCCTCTGATGGAGGGGTCTGTAAGGTGTTGGTGAACTGCTCTGCTGAAGACACCATGGTCAGCTACACCTGTGACCACGCCCACTGCACACAGGTAGAGAATACAACCTTGCCGACAGGACTCAACCTCATCGTCGCGGCAACCAACGGGAACATCCACTGCAACAGCAGTAACCGGGTCGCCGCAAAGACGCAATCAAATTCCACAAAGGACATCTGTAAGTCTGTCTGTGGATAATGTCACAGTGCTTATTCTCTGGCATTTCCTGTGTGTGTGTGTGTGTGTGTGTGTTTGTGTGTGTGTGTGCGTGTGTGTGTGTGTGTGTGTGTGCGGATGTGTATTTGTGTGTGTGTGTGTGTGTGTGTGTGTGTGTGTGTGTGTGTGTCTGTGTGTGTGTGTGTGTGTGTGTCTGTGTGTGTGTGTGTGTGTGTGTCTGTGTGTGTGTGTGTGTGTGTGTGTTTGCCTGTCTGTAGATAAAAGCCTGCAAGTCTGTCTGGGCTCTTCTCTTGTGTCCACATTGAAGACATTAAACACACTAAAGTACCACACTCAGTCCCCACAGGTGCAAAGATTGCTTTGCCTAACTTGTCCAATCGATACACAAAGCTTTCTGCAGGCTAGGTAACACAGGGCAGCTCATGTGCCACTGTGAGTGTCCCTGGCAGAGGCAGGGGAGAGGTCACCTCATCACCATGAGGCCCTCCATCTTCATGCCAAAATGGGACCATAAAACATAGCTCTGCTTCCTACTCTCTTTGGCACCCTCCATCGCACCCTCATCCCACTAGAGCAGAAAGATCCTGGTGGCTCAGGGCAACCCAAGTAAGACAATATCTGGATCCATGGAAGCTGCTTTGGTCCAGAAGTGGTTGATTGACAAGCCTCTATTGACAGCTTTGTATCTCCCACTCTACTCCCCTTTCCTCAGTTGCATTACCTTTACATTACATGAATTTGGCAGACGCTTCTATGGCGATGTACAGTAAGTGCTTACCGAAGGTCACCGGAATAACTACGGAACGCAGGTCAGACAAGGTACAATTTGAATAAAGTGTCACTTATCCATGACCAAGAATATCAGGTCGAGTTCACACGGTAAGCACAGGCTAAGTCTTGGCATGACAAACTAGAAGTGAGGCATGATCATAAGAGATGAAGAAATAAGTGCGATGTGAAAGAGCTAGATCAGGGGTGTCAAACTGAATCCCCAGGGGGCCGCAGTGTCTGCGGGTTTTTGCGGTTTCCTTTCAATCAGCTGCCAATTAAGGCCAATTAAGGCCTTGAGAACAAGGCGTGTGGATACTTTAACCAATCATTACATTACATTATTGGCATTTGGCAGACACTCTTATCCAGAGCGACGTACAACAAAGTGCATACCCATAACCAGGGATAAGTTCGCTGAAAGACCCTAGAGGGAAGTACAATTTCAACTGCTACCTGTACAACAAAGATAAGGACGAGGGCCTTTTTTTCTTTTTTTGAGAACAAATAAACAAACAAACAGAGCAAAAGTGACCAAAGTGAACTATCCAAACACTGCTTACCTAGCCAACTAAAAATACCGATACACAAAGCACATCACAGAGACAACAATTAAGGTTCACAGGGAGGTAGGGAGGGACGGGGAGAGGTGCTGCTTGAAGAGGTGTGTCTTCAGCTTGCGCTTGAAGGTGGGGAGAGATTCTACAGTTCTGACCTCAACGGGGAGTTCGTTCCACCACCGTGGAGCCAGAACAGACAGTAGTCGTGAGCGTGAGGTGGAGGTTCGGAGAGGGGGAGGTGCCAAGCAGCCTGTGGAGGCTGAACGAAGAGGTCTGGCAGGGGTGTAGGGTCTGATGATTTTTTGTAGATAAGCTGGGGAAGACCCTTTAACTGCAATCAGTGACTTGAATGAACCCAGAACACCCCAGAAACCAGCAGACACTACGGCCCTCCAGGACTGGAGTTTGACACCTGTGAGCTAGATGAAGATACAACGTCAATATACCACACTCACCGAGTACTTTATTGGGAACATTTTACTTTATTACACCTACTTATTCATGCAGTTATCTAATTAGGTATTCATTAGACTTAATTTTTAGACTTTAGGCTGTAGCCTATCCACTTAGAGTTCAGAGATGCTCTTCTGCATACCACTGTTGTAATGTGTGGTTATTCAAGTTACTGTCACCTGTAGAATTTTTAAAGAGTTCAATATATTCCTCTGTACGATTGTCAGTAGAACAATAAATGCAGGTACGTCTTTGTTTCAAATAGATAGTTTAATATAGTAGAGGAACTAGTGGTTCTGTTCCCCAAGTACAGATCAACAAGAACCAGCAAATGAGGGAGAATGTCGACACTTATACCCTGTCCCTCAGTGGAGACAGCAGAACAAATGGCCATTGTCATACATTAAAACACCTCACAGGAGTGGGGAGGGGGGAGATTAAGTCTGGTGGGGAGGTAAAACAATGTGTGGGGAAAGGGGTTGAGGAAGGGGGTAGAGGATATAACTGTGAGGTTGGAACGGGGCGGAGAGCCAGACGCGACTGAGGGAAATAACCCTTCTATGCAAACACGCAAACGTGTTTGCCACCAAATCCTGGGAGGGAACAGACAGAGCTACCCAGAATAAAAATAATAAGGTCTTCTCCCGGAACAGAGGGAGGAACTAACCCAAATGAGATTTTTTAAACGCAAATATAAACAATACTTCATGTTATTAAATGTATTCTCATAAATAATATGGTGAACAGTCGGACAAATTGCGCTGCACTGATGCCGTTTACAATGCGTCAGTCGGGCAGATACGAGCATAGTTTCATATATTGTTATCATATTCATATATTATGTTTTATAATGTGTTTATTGTTATACATTTTTGTTCGTTTTATCTCTTAATTTTGTAACTGTGTTTTCAATGGTGCTAGACAAATAACGTGTATTATTATTATTATCATCGTCATCATCACATTCGTTGTGCAGAACTGTTCGTCATTTACAATCAATCAGGATAATTCCCACACCTGTAGCTTTTCAGAGGCAATCAAATGGCTGAAATCCCTTTTCTTGGCCTTCTTTTCAGCGTTTGCCATTGTCGTCTTCGTGAAATGCATATTCATTAGGGGAGTTTCACTGCTTATTTATAGGCAACTGTGGGCGGGACATGAAGCTGGCAAAGTTGCGCCACATTTAGAGTTGATTGTGATTTATAAAGGAAAACTGGCGTGGGACGTGCGTATGCACTGTTTTATAAATCAGAATATTTTTTTGCTTACGCACGTCCTAGGTTTCATGCTTACGCAACCTTTTGACGTGAATCCTAAGCACAGTTTTATAAATGAGGCCCCAGCACCGTACCTGACTCGTAGATTCACAGAGACTACCTGGTGCATTACCGGCTTAGTGCAAATGCAAGTTTGACACCAAAGCGTTGGTAGACTGTGAGCACAGCCTTTACATACCCTGAGCCAGCACCTAGTAATTAACGAGGCACAGGTGCAGCCAATGAGGCCCCTGCCCTCTGGCGGCCTCAATCAGCAATTACCTCCTAACCATGACAATAACAGGGAGGTACTGATCAAAGAGGTACATTTCACAGGATTGGGGGCTAGACAGGGTTGTAGATTGACCAAACAAAGTGACATGCTTCAGGGGGGGTTGGCTGTAGTGCACTTGCCTCCCATGTTTTCCAACATCACCTTCCTGTCAGCTTTGACCAGTCGGGCCAGTCTCTCATGAACAAGGCGTTTCTGTCTGCCAAACTGCTGCTGCTTATTTTTTCACCATTCTTTGCAAACTCTAGAGACTAGTGTGCATGAAAATCCCAGGAGATCAGCAGTTTCTGAGATACTCAAACCACCCTGTCTGCCATCACCTATTGGACACACCTATTGCGGTCCAATCCCACAGTTTGGGGGGCCCTGCTGGAGTTGGAGATGCTAAGGGCGCAGAATGGTTTCACAGAATCTGAGAATGATAGTCTGTTGCTAACTTCAGGTCCACCGGAAGTACCAGGATCAGCCAAACTCATCATCATCATCAGCACCACTGGCATCACGATCATTGTCATCATCATCGTCATCGTCAGCGTCATTTTGTGCAGAAGAAAGAGGCGGTCTGGAGGTATGAATACTGCACATATAAAACTGAATCACTATCTCTCACTAATTCCCTGAGTGATTAATTGCTTATTGAGTATTTCCACATTATATTTGTTATTCCTGCAGTCCCACCACGCTGTACTGAAAAAAATGTTAGATGGTAAAATGGTAAAAACCAAAAATGTTTACTTTTCTTTTTTTGCAATTTCTTACCCCTATATATTTTTCAAGGTTTTCTCAATTGAAAGTTGTTAAGGTTATTCAAATAAACCTTTTCAATTCCGATAACCTAAAACAATATTGGTGTAAATGAACTGAAGCAAAATTTTAGGGTTATCAAACTAAACTAATTGCATCTCAGGTCTAACTGCAATTGCTAAGCAGCCATACCACCCTGTACCCTCCTCATGGCTAACTGCTTAAGCTTAGCAGCCATACTACCCTGTACCCTTCTCATGGCTAACTGCTGAAGCTAAGCAGCCATACCACCCTGTACCCTTCTCATGGCTAACTGCTGAAGCTAAGCAGCCATACCACCCTGTACCCTTCTCATGGCTAACTGCTGAAGCTAAGCAGCCATACTACCCTGTACCCTTCTCATGATGGCTAAGTGCTGAAGCTAAGCAGCCATACTACCCTGAACCCTTCTCATGGCTAACTGCTGAAGCTAAGCAGCCATACCACCCTGTACCCTCCTCATGGCTAACTGCTGCGGCTATTACACTTCTAATACTGTGTGCTCGATACTGACACCCAGAAGCAAGCATCTCAAATTAGTGCAATGGGTAGATGGTGGGGTTTTTTATTTTTGTTTTGAATTTCACAGGGTCCAAGATAGAAACACAGTGCAACACTGAATATGCGTCTGTTCAGGTACAGTATGTCTATCATTGCTATAACTGTCCATCTGTTATCTGTCCATTTTGTTTTTCTTGGACCCTTGAATCATGATAACATCCATATTCTGCATGGCGAATATGTTATAAAATGTACAAAAGTACCCGTTACTAAAAATGAATATTTTCACCACATATGAGTTGTTTGACTTCAAATCTACAAGAGCCAGGTCATGAACCCAAATATGATTGACCTCACTGCATATCTACTCCTAGTCCCAACTGATTATGATATTCAAATAATATTTACTTGTAACCTAAAATGATAATGATATTAATAATATTCACTCCTAAGATTAAATGACGAATATAATATTCATATTTGCTACTAACTCAAAATTATGATAATGACATTAATTTACTCTTAATCCTACATTATGATGATATTCAAACAATACTTACTCAATGATAATGATGTTGATCATCTGAACTGTCTCTGTCCCTGTCTGTGTGTCCGTAGGATATGGGCATTCGCACTTCAAGCACGGGAGGGACAGTGTATGACGTGGTCACCAACGTAAGGACAGAGGCCCCCCTGAAGGTGAAAACGACTTATGAAACTTTGGGCCCAGCAGGAGAGCCGAGGCAACAGGTGGAGTCTGTATACGCCACCGTAAATAAGAGTGCACCTTAGAGTGCAAGAGTAGGCTTTTTGGAAATTTCTTTTTAAGAATTCTAGGTCAGTCTTCTAGAACTCCATCATCAGTGTTCCAGAACTCCATTGCTTTCAATTGGCCAGCAGCCGACAACATCAGCATCAGAGTGTTAAGTGCTAAGGAAATTCTTATGCAATATCTGTGATTTTGCAGCAGCATGACGGGTTCATAAGATCAGTCTGCTATAATGTTACCAAGATACCGTTTTTATCAATATATCCGTCATCTCCTAATGGAGAAAGCCATCCAGCTCCTAGTCCAGGCGCTCATCATTTCCCTCCTGGATTACTGCAACTCCCTCCTAGCCGGAGGCTGATGGCACAAGCTGGGAGACGTGGCTCAGGCAGTAAGAGCAGTCGTCTGGCAGTAGGAGGGTTGCCGGTTCGATCCCCTGCCCGGGCTGTGTCGAAGTGTCCTTGAGCAAGACACCTAACCCCCCAAATGCTCCTGACAAGCTGGTTGGGGCCTTGCAAGGCAGCCAATCGCCGTCGGTGCGTGAGTGTGTGTGTATGAATGGGTGAATGAGAAGCATCAATTGTACAGCGCTTTGGATAAAGGCTCTATATATATATATGCCAACCATTTACCATTTAAATAAGGCCAAACAATTTGTTTTTCTTCTTAGTCCATGTCTGTATGTATGTGTGTGTGTGTGTGTGTGTGTGTATTTATATATATACACATACACACATACACATATATGGTATATATAGTATATATATATATCAGATAACAATATCTGATGTATGTGTGTGTGTGTGTGTGTGTGTATATACTGTATATATATACACATACACACACATACACACATATATGGTATATATAGTTATATATTTACATATATACACATACACACACATACACTAATGGACACATGGACTAAGAAGAAAAACAAATTGTTGTACTCACCACCATGATTAGCCTTATATATGCCATAGACAGTAATGGCACTTATGTATAGATTGTATAGATATTGTTACTTGTATAGATATTATTTTTTTATTATTTTTATTTTTTTATTAGCTATTGTATTGTTGTACTCTATTCTAGCTGCCAACTGTGGTCTGTATGTTTACACTAGGACTGGGAACGGTCCTCTCAGGCCTTCTTCGTACTTGTACTTGTGTTTGATCTGCACTTCGTTGTACATCACTCTGGATAAGAGCGTCTGCTAAATGCCATGTAATGTAATAATGTAATGCCAACACTGTAGCCTATTAATTTGTGTTTAGTCTTAGTAGAATAGTAATGCTTCATAGACTTTCGCACATGAAACAATAAAACGCATAAATGACCCCAAAAATGATTTGTGCGTGTGAAGCCAGGAGATATGGTAGCCACCCCCAGACAGCCCTTGGACCCCCCTTGGCCACCCCAGTAAAAAAAAATCCTGTAACCGCCCCTGCACATAACTGCTCTGTTGCAAACTCTTTGCCATGCAGATTTTCCAATTCTACTCTGCTTCATATCCCTGCCATAGTGTTGACTTGTTTTTTTATTTTATTTTCGTGCACATAAAAAATGAAAACTGTTGATCCATTCGAAAGTGACTGAAGGCCTCATAGTGTTGTCCTTAGCATGTGTGTTCTTCCGCGGAGATTGGGTTTTCAGTGACCGCCTGATCCAGGCTGGGTCCAGTACAGGGGCACTGGAGTCCTGGCTTTAGAAACAGGCCCTTCCTGGCTTTAGACACGGGCCCTTCCTGGCTTTAGCGTGGAGAAAGAGCTACGGCACCCCGTCACAATCTCCTGGCCGCCGGTCCAAGATCACAATCTCCCCCTGCATGAGCCATGATCACAATCACAGACCCCCCAAAAAAATGGTCAGCAGGCCTGACTGGAGTCATTTGAACCATTTTTATGGTCAATAACAAAGGCCTGGATTTTGGTCATAAGGAGAATAAACCAAGCAATCTGGGGTTTTGTCTCCTTTCCTTTAATTCACCCAAATCAGGTTCATCCAAAATCACAAGGTATATTACCATGAGAGGTACAAAAACATATTCACTACATAATACGGTTGTCACGAAAACTCCCAAATACATCTGGGAAAGACTGAGATAAAGGGAAGATGGACTGTGGCTATATGTAAGGTGGGGGTCTAAATTCCAGATTTGACCACCCCTAATTCACCCCTAAAGAGACTAATCTAGGTGCTGCTCTTGCTGTTCTTACCTCCCAGTGTTTGCCATTTCAGACATTCTGCATTTTAAAACAATAAAATTGATGGCGAAAGAAATGTATAAGCTGTCCTCTTATTTTGAAAAACTATTTTGCTTCAAATTTGTCAAAATTCAGCTGACCAAAAAATTTTGTGGTCACCGATTATTACTGAAACAAAGAAGCTGACTGAAATGCCAACTGTATCAACTATAATTCATTTAAAAAAAAGTCTCAAATTTAGACTATGTTCTTTTAAAGCATCAAAACAAATTGCATTTCATATACTAGGTCTATATACTACCTTCTTTCCAGGTGAAAAAGTGATAAAGGTCTGACTAATACTAAACCAGAGGCAAGTTACCTCTTATATGAATGCTTTTGTCCCTCAGGTGTCTTGGGGTAGGAGGGAGTGTGTAGCATGTATGTTGGATGGGTGTTGAGCACGTTTGGTGTAAATAATGAGGACCAGACAAGAATTAAAGTGCAGAAAGGTGTATATTACAGATAAGTGCAATAAGTGCGATTTACAAATCTATTTACAGAACAAAGAACACATTTAGGTCACGAGGCCAAGGGACACAGATGTTGCCAAATAAATGAAAAAAAAACAAAACCAAACCAAGCTAGAGCCAAAGATTGCCTGGCTGACTTATTAAGCAACAAACAAAAGCCTATCTCACTACTCTAACAAAACATAAATTACACCGTTGGCAAACACCCCTTTCCTAATGTGTCTAATACAGTAATTCCACCCACGTGCAGCCACAATGTACAGAGGCTTCTATCTTACCTGGGCCTGGACTATACACAAACAGCCACATATACACACCAATAGGGGAATGACTTTTTCTGGGTTTCTGTACGCACGCGCGCACGCACGCACGCACGCACGCACGCACGCACGCACGCACGCAGGTTCATCCAGTGTGTGGTAGAGTGTGTGAGTGTGTGAGTGTGTGAGTGTGCGACAGTGTGTGAGTGTGCGACCGAGTGTGTGAGTGTGTAACAGAGTGTGTGAGTGTGTGACAGAGTGTGTGGTAGAGTGTGTGAGTGTGTGAGCGTGCGACAGAGTGTATGAGTGTGCGACAGAGTGTGTTAGTGTGTGAGTGTGTGAGTGTGTGAGTGTCCAACAGAGTGTGTTAGTGTGTGAGTGTGTGAGTGTGCGACAGTGTGTGAGTGTGCGACCGAGTGTGTGAGTGTGTAACAGAGTGTGTGAGTGTGTGAGTGTGTGACAGAGTGTGTGGTAGAGTGTGTGAGTGTGTGAGCGTGCGACAGAGTGTATGAGTGTGCGACAGAGTGTGTGAGTGTGTAACAGAGTGTGTGAGTGTGCGACAGAGTGTGTGAGTGTGTGACAGAGTGTGTGAGTGTGTGAGTGTGCAAAAGAGTGTGTGAGTGTGTGAGTGTGTGAGTGTGCGACAGAGTGTGTGAGTGTGTGAGTGTGCAACAGAGTGTGTGAGTGTGTGAGTGTGCAACAGAGTGTGTGAGTGTGCGACTGAGTGTGTGAGTGTGTAAATGAGTGTGTGAGTGTGTGAGTGTGTGTTAGAGAGTGTGAGTGTGTGGCCGAGTGTGTGAGTGTATGAGTGTGCAACAGAGTGTGTGAGTGTGCGACAGAGTGTGTGAGTGTGCGACAGAGTGTATGAGTGTGCGACAGAGTGTGTGAGTGTGTAACAGAGTGTGTGAGTGTGCGATAGAGTGTGTGAGTGTGTGACAGAGTGTGTGAGTGTGTGAGTGTGCAACAGAGTGTGTGAGTGTGCGACAGAGTGTGTGAGTGTGTGAGTGTGTGAGTGTGCAACAGAGTGTGTGAGTGTGCGACTGAGTGTGTGAGTGTGTAACAGAGTGTGTGAGTGTGTAAATGAGTGTGTGAGTGTGCAACAGAGTGTGTGAGTGTGCGACAGAGTGTGTGAGTGTGTGAGTGTCCAACAGAGTGTGTTAGTGTGTTAGTGTGTGAGTGTGTGAGTGTGTGAGTGTGCAACAGAGTGTGTGAGTGTGGTAGACTGTGAGTGTGTAAATGAGTGTGTGAGTGTGTGAGTGTGCGAGTGTGTGAGTGTGTGAGTGTGTGGTAGAGTGAAGTGTCCCTGAGCAAGACACCTAACCCCCAAATACTCCTGACGAGCTGGTCGGTGCCTTGCATGGCAGCCAATCGCCGTTGAGTGTGTGTATGAATGGGTGAATGAGAAGCATCAATTGTACAGCGCTTTGGATAAAGGTGCTATATAAATGCCAACCATTTGAGTGCATGGTAGGCTGTGAGTGGTAGAATGTGTTGTATTGTGAGTGTGTCAGATTGAAGCTCACTGCTGATGAGAAATATAAACACAGTGACCATGACTGACCTGCAGCACCTCTCTCTGACATTAACTGCGATGACAGCCGAAACCATGGCAACCAGACCCGTGGAGAGCAGCACTGACTTTAGTGCACACGGTGAGAGGCCAGGAGATGGTGCTACAGGAGGCACTGAACCTGCAGGAAATAAACATTACACAGGACCCCACAGAGACAACTACTGTCACACACAAACACACGCACTTACACACATACACATGCCCATACACACAAATATACACATGTGTGTGCAAGCACATTCAAACATACATGGGACACTTTCACACACTCATGGACAGACTGAAACACATACACGCACGCACACACACACAGACACACACACACGCACACACATACACAAACACACACACGCACAGACATACACACACACATGCACACACACACGCACACACACACACACACACACACACAGGAAATGCCAGAGAATAAGCACAGTAACATTATCCACAGACAGACTTACAGATGTCCTTTGTGGAATTTGATTGCGTCTTTGTGTCGACCCGGTTACTGCTGCTGCAGTGGATGTTCCTGTTGGTTGCCGTGACGATGAGGTTGAGTCCTGTCGGTGAGGTTGTATTCTCTACCTGTGTGCAGTGGGCGTGGTCACAGGTGTAGCTGGCCCAGGTGTCTTCAGCAGAGCAGTTCACCGACACCTTACAGACCCCTCCATCAGAGGAGAGTAACGCCATGCTCACCTGGGGTATGGGCGGGGCCTCTGCAAAACAACAACCAATCCACTGGGCCAAAGATGTGACACACTTCACAATATAGTCATAATAAACTCATACATCATATCATTTAATATCACAATAATGCCACATATTCATATTGTTATCATATAATCTCAGAAACCACATAATATGACAATCTCAAGATAATCTCAGAAATAACATTTATCTACAGAATTACACTGATTTAAAGTGGCTTTAATCTATGATTTCCTCAGTTTTGGTCTATTCTACATTTTAGTTCCTCGCAACCTCCAGCCCTCTCTCACACAGCTTTCCCTCTCCCGACTGTCAGTGTGGTTTCCCTGTTTCAGTCACTTCACCACAGACAACGGTTCTCAAACTCCTCCTCCTCTTGTGTTTATGGCGCTTAAACTCTCCTGTGTTACTGCCGGACACTTGTGCCACGCAAACTACACATCTCTGCCCTCGCAACATTAGTGTCCATAGTTTTCCTGCATACATTTACATACAGGGCGCCCGCCACAAACTTAAAGTTTTAATGTATAGAAATGAAATTAAACACTGTGAATAATCTCAGTTGTGATTGGTAGAGATAAACCAGTGGGAATATGTCTCTAATATGGTATTTGTTCTTCTGGAAAAATCATAGATTGCCACGTTAAATGCATTAGGGTATGATCATTTTTGCACCCTTATGATTGCATATAGTTGCCATTCACATAGCGCCTTTATCCAAAGCACTGTACAACTGATGCTTCCCATTCACCCATTCATACACACACCAACGGTGATTGGCTGCCATGCAAGGCACCAACCAGCTCATCGGGAGCAATTGGGGGTTAGGTGTCTTGTTCAGGGACACTTCAACACACCCAGGGCAGGATAGAACCGGCAACCCTCCCACTGCCAGACAACTGCTCATACCTCCTAAGGTAATGTTGCCCCTACGTGTATTTCACACATCCCAGTAACTGTAACAGTGTCACATTTCTACCTTGAACTGTGAGCCGGTAGGTAGCAACAGGTTTCTTCTGTCCTCCACCATCTGTTATCGTTGCTCTGTAGATCCCACTGTAATTCTGCTGCACATTCTTCAGTAGCAGAGAGAAGTTTCTATTATCAAATTCTGACATAATACCGTTTTCATATTTGTCTATAAATTGACGTTTCCGATTGTAATTCACTATCCTTGTATTGACATTAACACTCCATGATATGCTGCCAAACTGTAGTTCTTCATGTCTCTCCACATCCAGACGAACAGAGTCTCCCTTAAGCACAAACAAATCCTCTTCAGCTCTGGAAACTAGAAAGAAACAGAAAAATTGTTTTTTTTTTTTAACTGTAAAACAAACTCTGTTCTCATCAGGCACTCAGAACAGGGGATCTAATAGTGAGATCACAAAGAAAGTTCTTTGGTTAACAAAGTCTTTATTTTCTCAGGGTAGGTTTAACAAGCGAGGGTCAAGAGCCAGCAAACAGATATAGCAGGGATAAGGCAGTTATTATTATTATTGTTATTGGCATTTGGCAGACACTCTTATCCAGAGCGACGTACAGTTGATTAGACTAAGCAGGAGACAATCCTCCCCTGGAGCAATGCAGGGTTAAAGGCCTTGCTCAAGGGCCCAATGGCTGTGCGGATTTTATTGTGGCTACACCAGGGATCGAACTGGCGACCTTGTGTGTTCCAGTCATTTACCTTAACCACTACACTACAGGCCGCCCTATCCACAGTTTGTGTACGATAGTCCAGGCAATGGGTCAGATTTCCAGCAAATCGATATGTCGGTGATAATCGAAGAATCGAAGAATAGTCACAGTCACAGGCAATAGGTCAAAAACAAACGGGCTACAGTTGAGGCCAAAATTATTAGCCCCTCCGGAATTATGAACATTTTCCTAAAATTCTGCCCAATGCTTGCATTATTGCTAAAACCTGATATAATCAAACATTCACCAGTGCTATTTAGTAGGTTTTGGTACATTTTGGAATGTAAAATACATTTTTAGGCTTGCTTTATATCAAATATAGTGAAACATGGGTGGTCAAAAATATTAGCCCCCATGTGCATTTTTGCTTTCAAAACACATACAATCAACCAATTAACCTGTGCAGTCAATTAGCTTCCCAACAACACCTGAGCATTCAATCAACATTGAGCTTTACTTAAGGGACTCCAAAGAACAGGGCACTTGAACACATTGAGAGGGACTACTCTTACTCACCATGCCAAAGACAAAGGAAATCAGTCTTGAGAAAGAAGATATTATGAGCCTCCACTAAGGGGGAAGGCTATACTGCCATTTCCAAGCATTTTACAGTGTCTAGATCAGCTGTACGTTGCATAATTGCTCAGTACAAGGTGACAAATTCTGTAAGAAACAAACCTGGGCGTGGTCGAAAGTGCAAGATTTCAAGAACTCTGGAGAGGAAAATAGTCAGATGGACATCTGCCAAGATGATTGTTGCTGACCTGGCCTCTTCTGGAGTTAATGTTTCTAGGAACACAGTTGAGGGGCTCTTCATCGTGGTGGGCTTCAGGGCCATCATCCCAGAAGAACCCCTTTACTCAAAGAGCAGCACATCAGAGCCAGACTGAGGTTTGCCCGTTAACATTTGAAAGGTAAAGATGAGTTTTGGAAGTCTGTCCTTTGGTCTGATGAGACCAAACTGGAACTGTTTGGGCACATGGATGTTGCTTATGTTTGGCGAAGAAAGGGCGAGGCCTTCAACCCTAAGAACACAGTTCCCACAGTTAAACATGCTGTACAGCCTCAGGCACAGGGAGCCTTGTTCGGGTGCATGGCATCATGAAAAGAGAAAATTATATTGACATTTTGAGGGATAATATGAAGAAATATGCTCTTAATCAAGGCTTAGGTTGTCGCTGGGTCTTCCAACAAGACAATGATCCAAAGCATACCTCAAAATTGGTCCAACAGTTCTTAAAGGACACCAAAACCAAGGTCCTGGAGTGGCCCGCACAGAGGGCGGATTCTATTGAGAATCTGTGGCGGGTGCTCAAAGTGAATGTCCATGCTCGGAAACCACGCAATTTGGACCAGCTGGAACAATTTGCAATGGAAGAATGGGCCAAAATCCCTCAAGAGACATGTGCCAACCTTGTGAAGAACTACTCTAAGAGGTTGTTGTCAGTTGTGGCCCAGAAAGGGTACGCTATTGACTATTAATGGCCAGGGGGCTAATCATTTTGGCTGTGTCATTTTTGCCTTTTCTTGTTTCAACTCAGTGTGTCAGGAGCCCGGGAGCTGGGCTGGATTTGCCAGAGAGTGGGGTTCTGTGCACATGGATCCACGCGTGTGACGTGCCGGCTGCCGGGTTTGGGGGTGCGAAGCAGCTGTTTCCTGTTTGTCTAATGAAGCCGGGGTTAAAAGAAGCAGTTAAGGGGCAGACGCGAGAGAGACGCCGGGGGTTGAATGTTGGGTTCCGCGAACGGAATTTTAGCTTATTGGTTATTTTTCAGTTTGTTGTGTTTGGGTTTTTTTTCTTTTCTTTTTTGTTTAGGCTGTCTCCCGCATTGGCGGAGGTTAGCTGGCTGGCAGCCCCGGAAAAATGTGGATGCTACACGTGCGATACTGGTCTTAAGTGGGACCAGCGCTGGGCGATTCTGGAGGAGCGGCACTGTGTGGAGCCGGACTTGTGCCGTGGCAATGTCCGCGCGACTTCGCTAAGGAACGACGCAGCGAGAATACACTCACCCTGACGAGGGTGGAGGGAACTGCGAGTCTCCCACGCGGCGGTAACGCAACGAGCGGACCAGGACCGGAGCCAGCACCAGCTCACTCCCCATTGGTGGAACAGCGAGGACGCTGAGTGCGGACAGTGCAGCAGATCCAGCGTGCAGTGTACAGCAGAGTGGTCCGGGGCGCAGGAGTGTTGTAGGAGTAGTGGGGAAGTCGAAGGGAGGTGGGGTTGGTGCGAGTTTGTGGCGTGCTCTGTGTTTCTTTTTTAATAATAAATCAAATTTACCTGCTTCGTTCTGAGCTCCTTGTGGTGGGTGGGTTCTGCATAAGAATAATAGGAACCTGTGGAGGGGGCGGGAGTCAGCTGGTGCTTTTCCCGCTCCCGACAAGTGCATAAATAAAATATTCTAATCAAACTTAGTGGGCATTTTGTCTTTGATATTTTGGAAACAAACAAACCATAAACACTTGTTGTTAATGATCATTTCCATGGAGAAATCAAAGGTTTTGTCTGATTTCACAAGGGGGGCTAATAATTTTGGCCTCAACTGTAATTAAACAGAAACACAATCCAGAAACGAAAGTCGATGAATAGGAACAGGTTGGAAAACTATGGGTCGGAATGAGACCGAAGGAATACGCTAAGCTCGGCGGTCAGGGACGAAACTAGTCAAAATAGATATCAATCGGAAACGGTATGAACGCATGACAATCTGGCGACGAGCCATACAAACTGAGGGGTTTAAATAAGACGGGTAACGAGAGGGAATGGCAATCAGGTGTGGGAGACAATCAGGAAGTGAAACAGGTAAAACGAATGTGACAGGGAGACTACGCTGTGCACAGCGGTAACAAAATACGGAAACGTTAACGACAAAAACAGAATACAATGCATACAAAAAACACGAAACCTAACAGTTCTGCTGATATACACTGTGACGGTCCAGAGGACCGCTACATACATGAAGGTTCTCACATATATACTGATATTACGTGAAGCTCAAATTATGCGATTGCTCCAATGGATGTGAAGACCCGATACACTTTACTGATGACACAAACGCATGGACTTGTGCGGGAAGACGCACAAGCTACTGACAAGAGCTATGCGGCTACCGCAACAACATCTGCACTTTATTCGGCGAGTTTGCACAAACGTCATGGACATTTTAACTTTTGTAAAGAACGACAAAACAATGAAAGTACTTCAATGCATGTTGCACATTTATTTTGTTAGCTTAGGTACACGCAATGCGTAAGTTAACCGAATAGGAAAATGTTTACCAGCTGCTGTCTCATTTGGCTCCTGTGTCGGCAGTCAAAGGGTGCCGATGAGAAACAGAGTTGTGTTTATTGGTTCCGTGCGTGATTGGATCCGCACCAACGTCACGTTTTATTATGGGGAGGTTTTCCGGGTAGAGTAGGCCTTGATCAAGCCGACTTTGAGGAATGTCTTTTCATACAGTAAATGTGGTAATATGAATATTGTATAGTAATGGTTGTGGGCAGGTGCAATACTTATATGTCTAGTCTCAGAGTGTTATTTGTTGTCATTGTGTAATTGTTTGTTTAATGTTCCCCTGTGTGTTCATAATGGTGCTGGTCACCTGGTATAGATCTACCCCCTGGTTGTTGTAGGGGAGGAAGGTCTGGTGATGTGTAGGGAGACACACGTGTGAAGCATGACTTGTTTCTCTGGGAGCTGTAGTCCTCACTGACTGAGGCTACAGCAGAACCGGCAATAGGTTGCTTTGGAACTGCCTGTAGTTCTTTATTATTATTTCTGTATTTTGTTTGCTAACCTTAATTTTGTTTTTGCGTTTTCATCTTTTGGACCAGAATTGCTTGTATGTTGCAAGCCTTCTTATTAAAGCTTTGTCCAAAACTACTACTGCCTCTGCGTCCTTGGCCAAACCCACAATTTTTGTGTTTCGTAACCCGCTCGGTTCCGTCACATACACCACACATAATCACATTAACTACAAGCATACAGTTACAAGCAATTATTGAACTTGTGTACAATACTGTATTACTTTAAATCCTATAGACCTGCAAGCTACTGTTCATCAACATCAACACAATGCAACATCCATTGTATTAGCTACTGCATTGAAATTCATGGAGCAAAGTGGATGAACATAATGAAAATATGTACACTGTACTACACTCAGTGAGCACTTTGCTAGGTATTTATGAGATTGTGTGTTCAGAGATGCTCTTCTGCACACCACTGTTGTAATGTGTGCTTATTTGCGTTACTGTAACCTTCCCATCAGCTTTGACCAGTCTGGCCATTCACCTCTGACGTCTCTCATTAACAAGAACAGCAGAACTGCTGCTCTCTGGATTTATTTCTGCTTTTTTCTTTGCACTGAAATTTAGAGACTTTAGAAATTCCCAGGAGATCAGCAATATCTGAGATACTCAAACCTCCCAGTCTGCCACCAAAATTCACTACACGGTCAAAGCCACTTGGATCAAATTTTTAACCCCATTCTGATGGTTGATGTGAACATTACCTGAAGCTCCTGACCCATATCTACATAATTGTATGCATTGCACTGCTGCCACACAATTGGCCGATTAGATAATGGAATGTATAAGTAGGTAAAGTTAAAATGTCCCTAATAAAGTGCTCGGTGAGTGTATGTAGTGTTGTGCAAAATCTTAGGCTCATGTAAAAAAATTAAAGAATGATAAAATAATGAAATATTCATAGTTTTGTATAGTATAAAAAAATGACATAAAAGACCGGTAAAACGGTAAACTAAATAAAATCAGTATTTGCTGTGACCACCCTTCATCTTTAAAACTGCTTAAACTTTCTTAGGTGCACTATCCTGCAGTTTTATAAGAAAACCAGCTGGTAGGTTGTTCTAAATATATTGGAGAACTTGCTACAGTTGTACTTCTGCAGACTTTGACTGTCTTGCTTGCTTCAGGCTCTCCAGGTCATCCCTGACGGCCTCGATGAATTTAACAATAAAAAATAAAAAAAGAATCTCTGTAACATTTTTTGGGAAAATGAATGTTTGGAAATCTCAAATTTGCTCTTTTCTACTGATACACTAATGCAGAAAACCTAACATCTAAATTTATATTTTAAAAATCCCAGAAGCCTGCCATTTGTCATCTCTTTTGTGAGACTCTTTGTGCT
>NC_083768.1:7595022-7662522 GCF_963514075.1 Conger conger | reverse complement strand
AACCCCAAAACAATTTACTAATACAGTAGTGCGCCTTATGCAGTTTACTGGAGTCATTTAGCAGACGCTTTTAGTCCAAAGTGACTAACAAATGCATAGGTTCTTAAACAAGTTAAAAAAAAACTAAAATCCATGAATAGCAAAACACGCATTCATAATATAGGGTGCGCAAGAGGGATATCGGAGAGTGGAGGGGGGGAATCAGGAGGGAGGACTAAGGTATAGTTTGAAAAGGTCAAAATATGGAGAGGGATTCTGCTGTCCTGACAGTGGTAGGCAAGTCATTCCACCACTGATGAACCAGAACGGAAAACAGGCGTGAACGTGCAGCTCGACTGCCAGGTGCTGGTAATGAGGGGACCACATGGTGACCAGAGCTGGACTAGGAGCTGGGTGGCTTTCTCCGTCAGGAGATGACGGATACGGTGTATTTTATGGAGGAAGAACCTGCAGGCTCTGGCAGTGGGGGATATATGTGGAGCGAGGGTGAGGTGGTTATCAAGAGTCACCCCAAGATACTGTATGGGAGGAGGATACTACAAAGTTCTTGACTTAGCTCCTCCTTACATTTCAGACGCGCTGTTGCTTTAAGTTATGTTTATGTTATGTTTACGTTCATGAGCCCTCAGGTCATCTGCAGCTGGTTTACTAAGTGTTCCCCGTGGTTCACAAAAGAAAATTGGGGATGCTGCTTTTAATCATTACGGCCCTAAATTATGGAACACCCTGCCAATTAGCACAGTGGACATTTTTAAACGGCAACTGAAAACCTACCTTTTTTATCGATCTTATATCAAATTTACTTCGATTTATATGTATTTATATTGATTCACTTTCATATAGGCCTATGCAGTTCTAAAACCTGGTTTACATTACCTCCAGATTGCTTCATTCTTTTGTAAATGACTATGATGAACATGATGATGATGACGATGATACTGAGGCCGAGGCTGACGTTGCAGATGAAGGAAGGATCGCTGATAAGTTTAGCTGAAGAACTTCTCACTTGGGTTTTGTCCTGCCGTTGGCCTGCAGTGAGAGACAGGCTGTCATTTTGAGCTGCTCTGATCAGGGCACCGATGCCTCTCCACCTCTACCCACACTGTGGGGTAGGGTTCGCCAGATGCCCAGTTCTGGAGCCGAAATATCATGGCTTTCAAATTATTCAAACAGATCCAGATCCAGAGTAGTTTATTTCTTTTTATTTTGTGGCACCTTAACTGCTCATTTGTAATAGATTCTATTAGCCATCTGCACTGTACACAGTTTCTCAATTTCTTACATGTGTTTCCTGAAACTGAAAATAACAAATTCATACAGTAACTTGGTCTAACAGTACTCTTTGGAGGATTACTCTTAATCTATAATTGCAATTGGGGTTGAGATAAAACATGAGACAAGAGTTCAGAATTCCAGCTGATATTTACACCATGATGTGTTAAACTACTTAGAACATAGCACCTTTGGTATCAGATCAAACATCCTGATACACAAGTAAATCACAGAAAGACAACAATTAAGTTTTACAGGGAGGTAGAGAGGGACAGGGAGAGGTGCAGCTTGAAGAGGTGCGTCTTCAGTTTGCGCTTGAAGGTGGGAAGAGATTCTACTGTTCTGACCTCAACAGGGAGTTCGTTCCACCACCATGGAGCCAGAATAGACAGTAGTCGTGAGCGTGAGGTGGGAGTGCGGAGAGGGGGAGGTGCCAAGCAGCCTGTGGAGGCCGAAAGAAGGCATATAGGGTCTGATGATCTTTTGGACGTAAGCTGGGGCTGACCCCTTAACTGCTTGGAAGGCTAGCACCAATGTTTTGAATTTGATGCGAGCCATGACAGGCAGCCAGTGGAGGGAAGTAAGCAGGGGGGATTCTTTTTTTGCCAAAAGAATCATCACACACACATACACTTCCAAAAGAGTGATGACCACAATCACACTGATTTAAAATAATGTTTATTGATCAAGGACACTTAGAAATATCTGATTAAATGTTAACAATTCTTGTTCTGGACAGGAATACCCTATACAGCACAGGAAAACATTCCCCACAAAACACATACCCCTACATTGAACAAAAAAATAAGCAATTTAACAACTAAACGCCAGTTCCTATATAACAATGAATCTTACAGAAATAATAACATGCAGCTGCCCCCACCCCCACCCCGACTCCACATAACTAGAAAACATTAGCACAAGTAAAAGTTCCTTTTGACATAATGCCCTGAAAACTCATTGTGAAGCCTGCCAATGGGAGAATGCAGAGTGGAGAGTGAAGCTCCACCTAGTTTGTGAGAAACTGGATCATCTTGGTCCTTCTGCTTAACACAGAACCCTCTCAATGCTGGTAAGCTGTGACACTTTCAGGTGATGACTAATACACCACAATAGGAAGTCGATGCAAAATTAGCAATGAGCGGAACAGGTCAGGAGACGCAACCAAGGTTTCAGTCACACTGGTGTTCTCTCTTGACAATAATGTGTTCATTTAAAGGTACAATAGGTAAGATTTTTGTGTTAAAACATTGTTACAAGACTGTTGTAAATCCTTTTCCGTCATTGAAAAAGGCTCACTGACATGTTGACTCGCCCTCTGCCTGTGTTTATAGTCCTTAAATTTGGGTTTCAAAATATGCAGTTGACAGGCAATCTGTACCAAAACATACGTATAGCTGTACAATAATTCAAGCTCATTGGTTGAAAATCGCCACAGCCAATGGAATCAGCACGTTCACATAGAAGGGGTGGGATAAACAGTGTTGTGGTTTGAGCGTGTTTGTGGTTGCAATTCCTCTCTTGACTGTTAGAAGTCCGAAATTACCTATTGTACCTTTAATGAGTCAAGCTGGCTCAGGCGACCTGAAGAAGTGGTATGGCCCACCTTAGGGGTGTTCAGTGTTATAGCTAGTAAAATTTTACTTCACCTATGGCTAAGGTGAAGTAAAATTTTACTAGGAAAACACCTTCTCCAGTATCAGAGTGGTGGTGGGACGATGAGGCCTTTGCATATGTGAATGCATAAACAGTGTGCATTAGTGTTCTGCAGTGGGTTGGTAGCATTTTCGCTTGGATTAGTTAAGTCATTTTGTTTGTTTGCTGTTTCTAATTCAGTTTAGTTGTCATTATAGTGTTCTGCTGTGTATTTGTTTGTTTGTTAGCTAATAGAAGTGGTGTTTATTTAGATTACAGTGAAACTGGGTTAGGTGTTTGTTTCTCTCAGGTGAGCTAGGCTATTGAGTTAGGCTATTGTTTTACTGGCTGGCAGGCCACAGCTTTTGTTGTAGGAGGAGCCAATAGTTTGCACCCTGCTTAGGGTATAATTACTGGCACACCTGAACTCACTTCAGTGTGCATTAGTGTTCTGCACTGGGTTGGTAGCATTTTCTCCTGGATTAGTTAAGTCATTTTGTTTGTTTGCTGTTTCTAATTCAGTTTAGTTGTCATTATAGTGTTCTGCTGTGTATTTGTTTGTTTGTTTGTTAGCTAATAGAAGTGGTGTTTATTTAGATTCCAGTGAAACTGGGTTAGGTGTTTGTTTGTGTTTGTTTCACAACCCTCTCCCCCTGCTGACCCTCCTACCTTCCCCAACTCCCCTGCCTCCTTTTCTCCCCTCTCTGAGGCCGACACATTGAAGCTCCTTACATCCCACCGCCCGACCACCTGTCCTCTTGACCCCATCCCCTCTCCCCTCCTACAATCTATATCCAATGACATTCTCCCTTTTCTCTCCTCTCTAATCAACACCTCCCTCTCTTCCGGCACCATGCCCTCTTCCCTGAAGAGGGCCAGGGTCACTCCCCTGCTCAAAAAACCTACTCTTGACCCCTCTGCCCTGAACAACTACCGGCCTGTCTCTCTTCTTCCCTTTCTCGCTAAAACTCTGGAATGGGCGGTCTGCTCCCAACTGTCCACTTATCTTCTCCAGAACAATCTCCATGACCCCAACCAGTCTGGCTTCAAGAGTGGCCACTCCACTGAGACCACCCTGCTCGCGGTCACGGAGGCACTCCACTCTGCTAAAGCCAAATCCCTCTCCTCTGTCCTCATCTTCCTCGACCTGTCGGCCGCCTTCGATACAGTCAACCATGAGATTCTGCTCTCATCGCTGTCTGGGATGGGTGTCACAGGGTCGGCACTCGCTTGGTTTTCCTCCTACCTGTCTGGTCGCTCCTACCAGGTGACTTGGAGGGGCTCAGTCTCTGACCCTCACCCCCTACAAACTGGAGTCCCACAGGGCTCAGTTCTTGGGCCTCTCCTCTTCTCGCTATACACCATGTCTCTTGGTTCTGTTATCTCTTCCCATGGCTTTTCTTATCATTCTTACGCTGATGACACCCAACTCTTCATTTCCTTCACCCCCGACACCCAAGTCACCACACAGATCTCTGCCTGCTTGGCTGATATCTCAGCGTGGATGACTTCCCGCCACCTGAAGCTCAACCTTGCCAAAACTGAGCTTCTCTACATCCCTGCTAAGTCCTCTCCGTCAATCGACCTCTCACTGACTGTTGAGGACTTTGTAGTTTCCTCCTCCCATACGGCAAAGAATCTTGGGGTGACTCTTGATAACTGCCTCACCCTGGCTCCATAAGTATCCTCCACTGCCAGAACCTGCAGGTCTTTCTGTATAATATACGCCGCATCCGTCATCTCCTGATGGAGAAAGCCACCCAGCTCCTAGTCCAGGCGCTCGTCATTTCCCGCCTGGATTACTGCAACTCCCTCCTAGCCAGTGTCCCAGCATGCGCCATCAAGCCCCTCCAGCTGGTCCAGAATGCTGCAGCCCGCCTGATCACCAGTCAGCCCAGGTCGGCTCATGTCACCCCGCTCCTCATTGGCCTCCACTGGCTTCCCATTGTTGCTTCAAGGCCTTAGTGTTGGCATTTCAGGCTGCTAAGGGGACTGGCCCACCTTACATACAATCCTTAATCACTCCCTACTCCCCAGCTAGACCGCTCCGGTCTGCCAGCTCTGGTCTGCCAGCTCTGGTCGCCTTATGGTTCCCTCACTACGAGCACCAGGCGGTCGATCTGCACGTTCACGCCTGTTTTCCGTACTGGTTCCTCAGTGGTGGAATGACTTGCCTACCACTGTCAGGACAGCAGAATCCCTCTCCCTATTTTGACGCAGACTAAAAACACACCTTTTCAAACTGTACCTTAGTCCTCCCTCCTGACCCTCCCCCCTTTCCGATATCCCTATCCCTCTTGTCTAACCCAAAAAAAAAAAAAAAACTTGCACTTATGATGACTGTATTTTTTAGAACAGCACTTCATGTGTATTTTAATAGTTATGGATGTGATGCTTTAACTTGTGGAAGAACCTGTGCACTTGTAAGTCGCTTTGGATAAATAAAAAAATGTAAATGTAAATGTAAATGTACTTCCCAGCAAACTGAAACCTGGCCACCCAGTTTCTGTGGCTAACTGATGGTTTGGAGCTTGCAGTGTAGCCTCTGCAGTTCTGTTTGGGACACAAGTCCTCTGCAGACAGTAGTCCCTGACACATCCATGTTTGTTTTTGTTTCATAAGGCTTCGTTCCTTGACTTTCATTGGCACAGCTCTGGTCCTCTTGTTGACAAACTCCAGAACAGTAACAGGCAACCAGAAGCCTATGCCTATGAAGCCATTTGTCCCAAATATTATGATACTAATACCCTTTCATAAAGCCAAAAATTCTGCACTTTAACCATACATGAATTGTTTGATTACAAATCTTAAATTGTGGAATACAAATCAAGAAAATATACGTACAAGTCCAAAGACTTATGGAGCCCGATGTATGCATTATCTGTCTAAATGTTTATTTGTTTTGCACTTCAACGTCCCTGAGACAAACCTGGGATTGCCATAAAAAAAACACCATAACTATCATCCAAACTATCATCCGAACACAGAATTTCAGCTCCTAAATTCAATGCTCAGATCCAACTCTCAGATACAACACCCAAATCCAACTCCCATAAATAACGATGAATGAAGTTGATGTTCCTCCCAATTAGTTTGGACACATTTCTCCATAATTTGGCTGACGGAATGTTTCTGTAAACTTCTGAATTCATCCTGCTGCTACCATCATGAGTTACATCATCAATAAAGATTAGCGAGCCCACTTCAAAAGCAGCCATGCAAGTCGAAGCCATGACACTTTCTCCACGTGTGTCATTAGCCTGTGCTAAAGCTTTGAGTATCGATTGGACAATTTAGGCAAAGCACACACACACACACACACACACACACAAAAACACATACGCACACACCCACACACACACACACACACACGCACACACACACACACACACACAAAAACACATACGCACATACCCACACACACACACACACACACACACACAAATACACATACACACACAGACACACACACACACACACACACACAGGAAATGCCAGAGAATAAGCACTGTGACATTATCCACAGACAGACTTACAGATGTCCTTTGTGGAATATGATTGCGTCTTTGTGTCGACCATTTTGTGTTACCTTAGTGTTACTGCTGCTGCAGTGGATGGTGTCGTTGGTTGCCGTGACAACGAGGTTGAGTGCTGTCGGCGAGGTTGTATTCTCTACCTGTGTGCAGTGGGCGTGGTCACAGGTGTAGCTGGCCCAGGTGTCTTCAGCAGAGCAGTTCACCAACACCTTACAGACCCCTCCATCAGAGGAGAGTAACGCCACTATCACCTGGGGTATGGGCGGGGCCTCTGCAAAACAACAACCATTCCACTGGGCCAAAGATGTGGCACACTACACAATATAGCCATAATAAACTCATACATCATATCATTTCGTGCAAAAATATGACAATAAATTAATAAAATTTATATGATGTTGTTATTGTGGATTATTTTGTGATATTCTGTCTCTCAATGTTAAAATGTACCTATGATTAAAATTCTACACAGTTCCATTCTTTGTAAGTGGGCAAACCTACAAAATCAGCAAGGGATCAAATAATTATTGCTCCCACTGTATTTCAAATAGACGTAGTTATTAAACTGAACCTGCAAACAGCAGCGTGGGCACCAACAGAACAAGCATTTTCAGTCCGAGAGAGATCTGTGTGGCTTCCTCTGTCGAGATAGGGCTTAGTATGTGTGTGTGTGTGTGTATGTGTGTGTGTGCGTGTGTGTGTGTGTGCGTGTGTGTGTGTGTGTGCGTGCGTGTGTGTGTGTGTATGTGTGCGTGTGTGTGTGCGTGTGTGGTGGGGCCACCAACTTCACACAGGAAGTGTATTACAGCCGACAGAGGTTGTAATAAATGCTTATAGCACTCACAAAGAAATGTGTACAATCAGGTTCAAATTACTGGCACCATTGATAAAAATGCACAAAAAGACCAGAAAACAAATGATTACTGAGATATATTTAGGTAGAAAATATTGTATTTTTTATGCAATGCAATCAAACACATTTTTCAAATTAGAAATATATTTTTAGAAAAGCCCAAATGTTTTTACTAATACAGTAGTACCCCTAAAACAATTTACTTATAGTGCCCCCCATAGTGCATGTTATACCTCATTTTGTATCTCTGATCTTCTAGTTAAAAAAGGAAAAATGAAATCTGTGCTAATACACCATTTACTGCGTTGCGTCACATATTGTGGAAGTCTAAACACTCTCAGATACATTCCTGTGTATTTCTGTGTCAGAAAAACATGCTGGGGGTACAGAGCAGATAAGGAGAACTGAAGATAAGAGAAACTTGAAGCCTGTCACTGTAACATCAGTTCGCTTATATGAATAACTATGGCCTGAGCAAGTGCAAGCTATGACCACACCAGTATGACCACACATGGTTTCCAGGCAACATGCATTGTCAGTAACATCACGTAGTGCAAGAATAGTGCAACAAAAAAGGAGACGTAAACCATCTGAGCAGCAGAGAAAGTCAACTATTTATTTTTTATGGGGCTGAATGGGAGACATAAAAATAATGGTAGACAAGATTTGAAGTCAATATCAGATTATAACTGTGAACTGGAAAGGATTTTTGGAGAAGTTTTCATCAAGTGTGGAGTGAACACCCAGTCCATCTGGCTCAGACTGAGGCAGTTTATCTACCACAACATACACACATATTAAACCCTATCTTGACATCAGAAGCCATTACATTACATTATATTATTGGCATTTGGCAGACGTACAGTTGATTAGATTAAGCAGGAGACAATCCTCCCCGGGAGCAATGCAGGGTTAAGGGCCTTGCTCAAGGGCCCAACGGCTGTGCGGATCTTATTGTGGCTACACCGGGATTAGAACCACCGACTGCATGTCCCAGTCATGTACCTTAACCACTATGCAACAGGCCGCCGTTCACCATGCACCCAGACGGGCCCTGCACTGAAGATTTCGGATTTATGATCCATATGGGTTTCCTACCAGAAAGGCCAACACCAACACCTCATAAGCCTTGTTCTTTGACGTAAGCCAAAGAAATGCCCATGTATGGATTTTCAGATCAAACAACAATTTCTCTATGGGAAAAAAATTAATGGGATTTCTTACATGACATAAGATGTCTCTCTCTCTCTCTCTCTCTCTCTCTCTCTCTCTCTCTCTCTCAGACTGAAAATGCTTGTCCTGTTGGTCTCCACACTGCTGTTTGCAGTAATAACTGCATTTATTTTAAATATGTATTTATATAATTGGTGATGTATTTCGTGTGATTTAGATCTCTTTATCACCGATGTCACGTGCAGTAACTGCATGGCACAAATAATTTACTTGTAGATGTCGTTGTGTAATTAGAAAAACAACAGACCCAACTTTCATGACGTGCACATTGCTTGTTCTGAGTAATTGACTCATTCATGTTCAAGGAGTTTAATTCGAGAATTCATTAATTCTGTGAAAAAACTGGTGTCAATAATTGTCACAGGACAAAAGGAAGCAAATGTTTCATTATAGGATGCTCAGCTAAAATGATCTCAAATGTTTTAAAATGGCAACAAAACCCCGAAACATGCAGAAGAAAGCGAGCAACTACAGTTAAAACGGATCAAAGAATAATCAGAATGGAAAAGATTCAGCAATTTATCAGCTCCAGAAAGATCAAAGATGATCTACTATTACCTGTAAGTACTGTTACAGTCAGAAGACGTTTGATAGAAGCTAAGCTATCAGCAAGAAGCCCCAGTAAAGCACCATTGGTGAAAAAGGGAAATGTGCAGAATCGGTTAAAATTTGCCAAGGAACATCGATTGGCCCAAAGAGAAATGACGTAAGAAATGGCATAACATTCTGTGAAGTGATGAGAGTAAAATTGTTATTTCCGGGTCTAGTGGTCAGACGACCCCCGGGTACTGAATTCAAGCCACAGTACACTGTGAAGACAGTGAAGCATGGTGGCGCAAAAATCATGGTATGGGGATGTTTTTTATACTACGGTGTTGGGTTCGTATTCCAAGGATCATGGATCAATTTGAATACATCGAGGAAGTGAGGAGCATCTTGGTTCCGCCGAAAAAGATTGAGGTAATGGAGTGGCCAGCTCAATATCACAACCTCAACCCCATTGAAAACTTGTGGGGTGACATTAAAAATGCTGTTTCTGCCGCAAAATCCAAAAATTCACAGGAACTGTGGAATGTAGTTTGTTCATCCTGGGCTGAAATGCCTGTTTCTAGGTGCCAGAAGTTGGTTGACTCGATGCAACACAGGTGCGCAGCAGTCATCAAAAACAGTGGTTATTCAAGAAAATATTAGTTCAGTAATTTAAAGTGAAGTTAAATCTAGAAAGATTTTTTCAGTTTATACAGTAATGTTTCAGTTTGAAGAGAAACATGTTGACACTGACATTTTTTTGAACAGATTAATAGTACTTATCTTTGCTTCCTGTAAAATAATAATACAGCCTTGATAACATTTGTTAATGCTTTGATTTGGAATTGAATGTGTAATTTTTCCACTGCACTGGAAATATGGAACTAAAAGTTACAGTAGCTGTGTACTGTGCTTGGTGCCCTGTTGAACATATGGGACATTCTGAAATTCAGTCAGCTCCAGGAGATTTTAATTGGCTCTAAATACTCACTCTTTGAGCTGAGAATGGCATTACTGTCTAGACTTCATGTGACTTCATATGCAAATGCGTGCATTGAGATGAAAACATCTGAAATAGATCCACAGAGCTGAGTTTGTTTTAAAATCGAATGCCGTTTTACATTAAAAGCTGTAATGTGCTGATGTGCAATAGTAGCTTGTAATTTTGATGAAAAGTATTGTAGTGAGCGGCGCAGTTGATGGAGACTGAGACAGACTTGGCATTTCTTGAATCACTCCAGCGGAGCTTCGTTTTATTGCTCTCGCCTTTAGAAAGGCGGTTGGGGCAGCTTCATCGCTTAACATCGTAATGCAGGAACAAACAGTACTAGAACGTATCTGCTAGAACGTATAGCACAAGCTAGGCTCTGATTGGGGCAACAAATGATTTATATTTCATATTTAATTTGATTTTGATTTGTTTGGATTCATTTGAGAGTTCATAAAAGCTCACAGACATGAAAAACATACTGTAACAGCAAAAAAACATTGTAAGGAAAACTGTTAAGATCAAATAATGGCTAACAATTACTACAATTAATCACTGCAAAGCTTGCACAAACCAATAATCAGAATCTGTGTCGGCATTTCCCTCCCAGCAGTGGGTTAAAAGATGGACTGTACGGCATTGCAAGGACTACTTACTGTTTTTTATATATTTTTCACAAATTTTAGCTTGCACTTTTACAAACCAGATAATGTGGCAGGGTGAGAGTTCTCATTTACTCAATTTTAATACAAATCTAATGTAATGTAATCTAATCTAACACACACACACAGATACCAAATATCAGATTCACCCTCCCTCCTCAGTCCTCATTTCTCTGAAAAAAAACAACAGAAATAAAGAACTTTAAACAAAGAACTGCATCCGAAATTCATACAAAGCAATACAATCTGCAGCAGTGTGGCTTTTTAGACCTCTTTTAACAAGGTGAGAGTGTGCTGCTCAGTTGTGTGCAGTAGGATGTGTGACCGAGTGTGTGAGTGTGTGAGTGTGCAACAGAGAGTGTGAGTGTGTGGTAGAGTGTGTGAGCGTGCGACCGAGTGTGTGAGTGTGCGACAGAGAGTGTGAGTGTGCGACAGAGAGTGTGAGTGTGCAACAGAGTGTGAGTGTGCTAGAGTGTGAGTGTGGTAGTGTGTGTGTTAGAGAGTGTGAGTGTGTGGTAGAGAGTGTGAGTGTGGTAGAGTGTGAGTGTGTGGTAGTGTGTGTGAGTGTGTGTTAGAGAGTGTGAGTGTGTGGTGTGTGGTAGAATGTGTGTTAGAGAGTGTGAGTGTGTGGTAGAGTGTGTGAGTGTGGTCGAGTGTGAGTGTGTGGTAGAATGTGTGGTAGAGTGTGAGTGTGTGTTAGAGAGTGTGAGTGTGTGGTTGAGTGTGTGAGTGTGGTAGAGTGTGAGTGTGTGGTAGAATGTGTGTTAGAGAGTGTGAGTGTGTGGTAGTGCGTGTGTTAGAGAGTGTGTGTGTGTGGTAGAGTGTGTGGTAGAGAGTGTGAGTGTGTGGTAGAGAGTGTGAGTGTGGTAGAGTGTGAGTGTGTGGTAGAGAGTGTGAGTGTGTGGTAGAGAGTGTGAGTGTGTGGTAGAGTGTGTGAGTGTGTGGTAGAGAGTGTGAGTGTGTGGTAGAGAGTGTGAATGTGTGTTAGAGAGTGTGAGTGTGTGGTAGAGAGTGTGAGTGTGTGGTAGAGTGTGTTGTATTGAAAGCGTGTGAGTGTTTTTGGACCTGTTTTTAAAGAGGGTACAGAGTGTGTCAGATTGAAGCTCACTGCTGATGAGAAATATAAACACAGTGACCATGACTGACCTGCAGCACCTCTCTCTGACATTAACTGCGATGACAGCCGAAACCATGGCAACCAGACCCATGGAGAACAGCACTGACTTTACTGCACATGGTGAGAGGCCAGGAGATGGTGCTACAGGATATAAACATTACACAGGACCCCACAGAGACAACTACTGTCACACACAAACACACGCACTTACACAAAATTATTTTGATGCAACACAGTAAATGGCGTATCTTTTCACACATCTAATTATTATTTTTATTTTTTTGGAAGTGAAATTAGAAGAACGGAGCTACGAAATCACCTGTCGGGATTGGCCAATCCATTTTGGAGGATATAGCTTTTTAAAATATGTGTGTCTGACATGAGAGGTTTTGTGAAATCAGCCTTCAAAGTTTGAGTGGTTGTCACGGTTTCCCAATTAGAAGTGCCCTCGATGTAAAAGCTGGCCCCTCAGCCACTACATTGGAGGGTCTGGAGACATTGGGGGTCTGTGGGTGTCAACCAGCTTTAGGCAGCGTTTTAAAATAATTCTAAGCTTTATTTATATAGCACCGTTATATCGTCGAAAGTAATGTTTGGTTTGATCCCATTTAAATCAGTAGAGATAGAGTCCATGTTTTATGGCACACAAATGCACACGTCCTTCACTATTATCAACTGCAATTTTCATTCTAGGATATACAGATTTAACATAAATATGCAGAGAACGGACCAAGTGCAAGGAGTGCAAGTTCATCTAATAATTTCTGCCGAGTACAAGCTAATCACAGACTATGCTAATCAGAGAGTAATTGCTGACTGACCGCGAGGTTGGCAGGACTTGACTGTCACACTGCTGCTTTGGGAGCTGACGGGGTTCTTGGCCGTACAGGTGTAGATCTCTTCTGCCAGGGTGGGGGACACAGTCAGGGTAGTTTTGTTCTCTGTTCCGGGAATGTTGCCTCCATTTGTGGACCAGAAGAGCACCACCCAGTGGCTTCCAAACACACTGCAACTCAGGGTCACATTACAGCCGTCTGTGCTGTTATTGACCTGGGTGGTTATCTGCACTGAGTCAATCATCTCTGTGGAGAAAGGAAGCACCAGCATCAAATTAATATTACAATCAACAGACACAAATGGTGAAACCACTTCATTACAGGTCAGCGATCTACAGACACACACACACTGAAACACACCACTTCATTACAGTTCAGAGATCTACAGACACACACTGAAACACACCACTTCATTACAGTTCAGGGATCTACAGACACACACATGGAGACACACCACTTCATTCCAGGTCAGAGGTCTACAGACACAAACACTGAGGTGCTCACCATAAACTTGCAGTTCATATGTCACTGGCTTCAGGGACCTGGATGATACTAAACCGCCAAAGACATATTCCCCAGAATCCTCTTCTCTCAGATTGTTGATTTTTAGAGCCCCAGTGTCATTATTCACGATCAATCTCCCTTTGAAGTTTGAGTCTATATGCCGGATTTCAAATGATGATTTTTCAGATTTTCTCACTAATGTGATGATATCATCGCTGTTCTTTTTCCAATTCATGTAACCAATTCCTTTGAGTAGTCGCTCCTCCGTGGGAAGCAAAACGGACTTTCCAACGACTCCATTCAACTGCAGTGAATCTCCGCAGACTGTGAGCGAATGCAACAGCAACACAACTGTTACTAGAACACAGTTACCAACACAACACATCCATCGTTACAAAACTTAAAACACAACTACTAAATCAGACCAGGGCTCAAATAGTATTTGTTTTGGATTCAAATGCATTTCTGAATTTCACTAAGCTTGCCTGGTGTATCGGAACTAATGAAATTATCCAAAAAGTTTAAACCTCACCCATCTGGTTCTCCTTGTAGGCTCAAATACACCATGTCAGATCAATACAGCACAAAAAGTATTTGAATTCAAAATAAATATTATTTGAACCCTGGTCCACTATTAATACACAATCAAAGATAAGATAAGTACTACTCAAGTGTGACTACTTGATAATAATTTCTACAACTGTTACTGCAACACAGCTTTCACTACAACATGATTACTAATAAACAACTATTACAGCACTACTACTATTCTTACTGCAATATATCACACAGGCATTACTCACTAAAAAACACAAAAACGACTACAATTTAACCATGACTGGTATATGTGAGGGTGGCATGGCTGTTGCAGTGGGTAGCAGTGCCGCCTCACAGCAAGGAGGTCCTGAGTTCGAATCCTGGTCGGCCGGGGCCTCTCTTTGTGGAGTTTGCATGTTCTCCCCGTGTCTGCGTGGGTTTCCTCCAGGTACTCCGGTTTCCTCCCACAGTCCAAAGACATGCAGGTCAGGCTGATTGGAGAGTCTAAATTGCCCATGGGAATGAGTGTGTGAGTGAATGGTGTGTGTGCCCTGCGATGGACTGGCGACCTGTCCAGGGTGTATTCCTGCCTTTCACCCAATGTATGCTGGGATAGGCTCCAGCCCCCTGGCGACCCTGTTCAGGATAAGCGGGTTAAGATAATGGATGGATGGATGGATGGATGGATGGATGATTTCATTATTAATTTGCACCAACATTTTGGGCAAAACAACCTTTCGTCTGTTGCCAAAAGTAACAAAGCAAAATGCAGGTTCCATCAAACATAAAACATTTACCTGCCACAACAGGTAAGGTAACGTGGCACATAGTAGGGCCAGTCACGTGCAAGAAACCGGCAACGAGCAAAGAATTAAATTAAACAAGCCAATGTCAAATCCTCATGAAGGCCTTTCAGCATGAAAGCCCCCCATATGGCAACCTGATAGCCTCAATGCCCATATACTTTAATTCACTTAAATTATGTTTGCATTGTCCCCTGGGGGCGGGAGGGGCGCTGGCTTCATGTACCCTTCAGGGGGCTCACAAGCTAATGTCAGCAGGTAAGGGTGAAGCATACACTAAAATATAAATACCTCCAAACAAATGAACTACAAACAAACTCTAAACTACAATCAAAATTGTGCAGGAGCAAGTGGTTTTGTAAAGTGGCACAGAGTCCGAATACATCCAAAATGTGAACAACCAAAAGAGGCACGCCATTCATATTACATACCAAATTTGAACAACCAAAAGAGGCACGCCATTCATATTACATACCAAATGTGAACAACCAAAAGAGGCACGCCATTCATATTATATACCAAAAGAGGCCAGAGAGGTCCTGAGTGTAGTGTAGGAACTGGGTTTGTAACCGCGCAATGATCCAGCAACAGACTTATCCAGAGCAACGTACAGTTGTTTGCCTGCTCGAGGGCCCATTGGCTGTGCGGATCTTATTGCGGCTACACTGGGATTAGAACCACCAACCTTGCGTGTCCCCGTCATTTACCTTAACCGCTACGCTACAGGCCTCTACCAAATGGAACAGATGTGTTTGAATATCTTAAAACTGCTTGTGGAGAGCGCAATGCAAAGGAGAAGAATTAGAAAACGAGACAAGCTAATTGTGTGATGGCTATGTTCCAAACAATTAAGTGTCTGAAAGATAAAGTTACGGAAATTCCTAATTTGCGATGTGACATTGAACGTTCGGAGATGAAACTGGAGGGAAATCCTAGAGGCCTCTGTTGCAGAACGCCTGGTGCATGCCACAGCACAACTATCCATCCATCCATCGTAACCCGCTTATCCGGAGTCGGGTCGCGGTGGCAGTAGGCAAAGCTGGGTATTCCAGGCGTCCCTCTCCCCAGCAACGCATTCTAGCTCCTCTTGGGGGATCCCGATGCGTTATATAATTTCTCCAGTGGGCTCTGGGTCTACCTCGGGGCTGCGCCCACTTGGACGAGCCCGGAAAACCTCCAAAGGGAGGCGCCCGGGAGGCATCCTGATCAGATGCCCGAACCACCTCAATTGGCTCCTTTCGACACGAAGGAGCCGCGGCTCTACTCCGACCTCCCTCCGGATGTCCGAGCTCCTCACCCTATCTCTAAGGCTGAGACCGGCCACCCTACGGAGGAAGCTCATTTCAGCCGCTTGTATACGCGATCTCGTTCTTTCGGTCATGACCCAAAGCTTGTGACCATAGGTGAGGGTTGGGACATAGATCGACCGGTAAATCGAGAGCTTCGCCTTCCGGCTCAGCTCCCTCTTCACCACGACGGTCCGGTGCAACGCCCGCATTACTGCTGACGCTGCACCAATCCGCCTGTCGATCTCACACTCCCTTCTACCCTCACTCGTGAACAAGACCCTGAGATACTTGAACTCCTTCACTTGGGGCAAAGGCTCGTTCCCAACCCGGAGGGAGCAATCCACCGTTTTCGGACTGCCTCTCATCCCGGCCGCTTCACACTCGGCTGCAAACCCCTCCAGTCTGTGCTGAAGGTCACGGTCCGATGAAGCCAGCAGAACCACATCATCCGCAAAAAGCAGAGATGTGGTTCTGAGGTCACCAAACCGGACACTCTCCTCACCTCGGCTGCGCCTTGAGAGTCCAACACCCACTGGAAACGTGCCGAGAATGCGGACACAGCTCTCACTTTGGTTATACAGGGACCGGATGGCTCGTAGCAACGGCCCCGGTACCCCATACTCCCGCAGTACACCCCACAGGGTTCCCCAGGGGACATGGTCGAAAGCCTTCTCCAAGTCCACAAAGCACATGTGGACTAGATGGACAAACTCCCATGACCCCGCCAGCAACCCCGCCAAGGTAAAGAGCTGGTCCACTGTTCCACGGCCAGGACAGAAGCCACATTGCTCCTCCTGAATCCGAGGTTCGACCGTCGGTCGGAGCCTCCTTTCCAGCACCCTAGAGTAAGCTTTCCCAGGGAGGCTGAGGAGTGTTATACCCCGATAATTGGAATACACCCTCCGGTCCCCCTTCTTAAAAATGGGGACCACCACCCCGGTCTGCCACTCTGCAGGTACTGTCCCCGACCTCCACGTTACACTGAAGAGGCGTGTCAGCCAAGACAGCCCAACAATGTCCAGAGCCTTCAGCATCTCAGGGCGAATCTCATCCACACCCGGCGACTTGCAACTTCCGCCAGGGATATAGGTGCAGATTCCTGGAAGAGGCAGAGTCTTCAGGCTCTGCCTCTTCCACAGAGGACGTGTTGTTCGGGTTCAGGAGCTCCTCAAAGTGCTCTTTCCACCGCCCGACAATATCCCCAGTCCGGGTCAGCAGTTCTCCTTCCCTGCTGAAAACAGCCTGAGACAAGCCCTGCTTTCCCTTTCTGAGTCGTCGGATGGTTTGCCAGAACTTCCTCGAGGCCAACCGGCTTCTCCATAGCCTCCCGAACTCCTCCTATAGCCGAAGCCGCAGCCCTTCTGGCCACCTGGTACCTGTCTGCTGCTTCAGGGGACCCCCAGGCCAGCCAAGCCCGAAAGGCCTGCTTCTTCAGTTTGATGGCCTCCCTCCCTTAGGTTGCCACCCCGACAGGCACCGATGACCTTCTGGCCACAGCTCCTGCTTGCCGCCTCTGCAATGGAGGCTTTGAACATGGCCCACTCGGACTCCATGTCCCTAGCTTCCCCCGGGATGCGTGAGAAGTTCCTCCGGAGGTGGGAGTTGAAGACCTCACGAACAGGGGCCTCCGCCAGACGTTCCCAGTTCACCCTCACTACACATCTGGGTTTACCGGGTCTGTCCGGCAGCCTCCCCGGCCACTTGATCCAACTCACCACCAGGTGGTGATCAGTTGACAGCTCTGCTCCTCTCTTCACCCGAGTGTCCAAGACATACGGCTGCAGGTCTGATGATACGACCACAAAGTCGATCATCGATCTTTGGCCTAAGGTGCTCTGGTACCAAGTACACTACCCTAGCTACCCTATGCTCGAACATGGTGTTTGTTATCGACAATCCATGACCAGCACAGAAGTCCAATAACAAAACACCACTTGGGTTCAGATCAGGCAGGCCATTCCTCCCAATCACCCCCCTCCAGGTTTCTCCGTCATTGCCCACGTGAGCGTTGAAGTCGCCCAGCAGAACTATGGAGTCTCCGGGTGGCACCCTTTCCAGGATGCCGCCCAGTGACTCCAAGAAGGCCGGATACTCTGAACTGCCGTTTGGTGCATAAGCACAATTGACAGTCAGAGCATTCCCCCCAGCGACACGTAGTCGCAGAGAGGCGACCCTCTCATTCCCCGGGTGGAACTCCAACACAGTGGCGCTCAGCCGGTGGCTTCTGAGTATCCCCACACCCGCCCGGTGCCTCTCACCTTGAGCAACTCCAGAAAAGAAGAGTCCAGCCCCTCTCCAGGAGTTTGGTTCCGGAATCAGTACTGTGCGTGGAGGTGAGCCCAACTATTTCTAGTTGGTACCGCTCCGCCTCCCACACTAGCTCTGGTTCCTTCCCCACCAGAGAGGTGACGTTCCATGTCCCCAGAACCAGTCTGCGACACCGAGGATCAGCTCGCCCGGATCCCCGCCTTTGCCTACTGCCCATTGGGCAAAGCACCCGACTCCGATGCTGACCCCTGCAGGTGGTGAGGCCACAGGGCGGCGACCCTACGTGACCAGTTCGGGCTGTGCCCGGCCGGGCCCCATGGGATAAGCTCGCCGACGAGCTCCCCTCCCGGGTCTGGCTCCAGAAGGGGCCGATGCTCCCTTTTCCGGGCGAGGTAACTAGGTCATTGTGTGGCCGTATCATGGAGTCTTTGAATCGCTCTTAGTTTGGCCCCTCCCCCGGGACCAATTTGCCAACAGTGCCCCCGACAACCTAGCTCCCAGGATCACCGGGACACACAAACCCCTCCACCACGTTAAGGTGGCGATTCCTTGGATTCCACAGCACAACTAGAATTTAAAAAAGACATTTGTCAGTTGAGGGGAAAAACTGAGTAGCACGACTTCAGGATTAATTAAAGCGCAGGGACAGCTACGCGAGGCGCAGATCGCATATGAGGAGTTATGGAATGTCTCTGGTGAAAATAAGGATTGGGGCATTGTACAAAAGTTAAGGTTGTTGAAGGAAAAAATAGCAAAGCAAAAATGAACTAACACTGTAATGCAACGGCGAGTGGCAGCGCTTGGTTTCGGGACATTAGACCAGCAGAGTCAGATTACAGTCCTGATGATGATGAATGGCAGATCAGACGGGCAAATGCGACAGATCCTTGGGTAGGCGTGGATGTTGAAGGAAGTAATGATGACCAGACAGGATGTAGTGCATCCATTGCTCATTCACTTTGTTCTCATTTCCGAAGGGCGGTTTCCATTGAGGGGAGATCACCAAACGCAAGCCAATAAGTACACGCAGAGTTTGTACAAGTGGAACAAATAATCCCGTTAATGGGACTGTCATTTACGAATATGAGGACCAGCAGGTTGATCGCGATCTTACACTGACTGGGTTGACTACTTATCAGCAACAACTTCCCACGTGGGATGGAGTTAGCGACCCGACTGCTGTTGTTGACAAGGTGCAAGCGCTACAGCGAATACACTCAGTTTACTGACAAGGACTGCTGTAAATGATTACAATCTGGGCTGCCTACATCGGCCATTATCCCAGTAGAATTTGTACAGGGCCATGGAAACCCTGTTGCTTTCCCCAAAAATGACATACGATTAAGACTAATGAACGAGGCTATGCTCGTTATAGCTGTTATAGCTGACATGAATAAAATTCTTGAGTTTGTTCACAAGGAGGGGCAGCATCCCACAGATTTTCTTAGAACATTTGTAGGAGTCTATAATCGTAACAGAGGTGGAGGGGCCAGAGCACTATTGACAGGTGATGACCCGATTTTCTGGAGTTTGGTCATTCATAAATACAAAGGCTGTGTTTCCCCTACCTGCCAGCAATTATTATTATAATTTAATAGGGAATTGAGTGCACAGCCAATCAGACAGGCAGAGAGATCCAGGACTGTTTATCTGCATGGAATGAGTCTCAACTCAGTTCATCCCCCAAACAGAGCTCCAGGAAAAGGATTGCCGTACTAACATCTAATCAGGGCCAGGCCAAATTTAATTGTTTTAACTGTGGAAAAGCAGGCCACATTCAGAGTGAGTGTAGGAGCCCCCGTGTGTGCACCAATGACAGTATTGTTGACAGTGCTGGTCAAAAGGAGGGGGGAAGGAAGGAAAAGGGCCAAAACGGCTGGGTGCACAGCAGCCTCAGTCAGAATAGCCAGAGACTGAAGGCACTCACATGTCACACCTACTTTCTGCGGTTAAGGCTATGGGGCCAGAGACTGAAGGCACTCACACGTCAGACCTACTGTCTGCGGTTAAGGCTATGGGGACAGAGACTAAAGGCACTCACATGTCAGACCTACTGTCTGTGGTTAAGGCTATGGGGCCAGAGACTAAAGGCACTCACATGTCACACCTACTTTCTGCGGTTAAGGCTATGGGGCCAGAGACTGAAGGCACTCACACGTCAGACCTACTGTCTGCGGTTAAGGCTATAGGGCCAGAGACTGAAGGCACTCACATGTCAGACCTACTTTCTGTGGTTAAGGCTATAGGGCCAGAGACTGAAGGCACTCACATGTCAGACCTACTGTCTGCGGTTAAGGCCATGGGGAGGCTGCTACTACAGCTAGTGTCTTGTGGGTACAGGTAAATGGCAAATGGCAGGCATTTATATAGCGCCTTTATCCAATGCACTGTACAATTGATGCTTCTCCATTCACCCATTCATACACACACTCACACACCGATGGCGATTGGCTGCCATGCAAGGCACCAACCAGCTCGTCAGGAGCATTTGGGGGTTAGGTGTCTTGCTCAGGGACGCTTCGACACAGCCCGGGTGGGGGATCGAACCGGCAACCCTCCGACTGCCAGACGACTGCTCTTACTGCCTGAGCCATTGTAGGGAAAAATTCACAGAACAAAAGATCTCCCTCCTAAAAGCATGATAAACAATCACAAGTCAAAATCAGACTCCACCTTAGTCAGCAGGCTGGTTCCTCCAAAGCGCTCGATGATGTATGCTAAAAGTGTATCAATATATCCGTATTAAAGTATGATATGTACCCTGTATAGTTTCAAACCGATTAATGCTAAATTGTGCTAGAATTACACAGCAGCCAGCTGGGGGGGGGAGGCGTCTCGAACTGTCAAGGACACGGGCAGAGCGAGATATGACTGTACAGCTGATTTCTCTGGGACTCTCAATGTTTTTTGCCAGAAGTGTATCTATAGGCAAGTGACTTATAATCACTATATCCCATGTACGCTGCTTGTTTTTAAATCAAATGAACCTAGAACATTAATTATAGCTGAGCTTATGAAAACGCAAGAAACCACAGTGAAAACTGTTGAAATGAGAGCAAAGAATGCAACGTACATTTACTCCCTTAGAAGAGAATAATTAATCAAATGTTTAGTATGTCCGTATATTTTCAATGATTACGGCAGCTTAGATCGTCTTATAAAAGCGAAAGATACAGAGTGACGTGTATGGATGATGTGTGTGTTAGAGGGGGGGCATCCAGAACTTAATGAGGTCTGGTAGTTTTCCACTCTGCCAAGAGCAGGTGCGGGGTGAAGTGAGGACGGGGGGAGTCCTGAACTTTGTTCGTAGTTGGCAGAACGCGCTGAACTTGGCAGAGCATAAGGACCATTGGTGATTTGCCACAATGATGTTGTGGGAGGAGCTTTGGGAGGAGTTACGATAAGAACAGTGTGGGTGTTGTAGGTGGAGTAACTGTGTATAAAATGGGTGTAAAAATGACAGTCGGGGTTCAGTTCTGGAGAACTGATCTGGCTTTATGCACGTGTGCTAATAAAGTCTGATTTTCCTGAAGAACTTGCTGCCGTGGTGTCGTTTTTGAAATGATAAATGATGAAATGATACTCATCCCTGCTAATACCTCTCCTCATCTGGATCTCTCCATTTCCCTCAGGGATACCACACTCACGCCATCACCCAGTCCAAGAAACCTCGGCGTGGTGATGGACAGCAGACTGTCCCTTTCCGAGAACATTGCGCCGGTGACCCGGTCTTGCAGGTTCTTCCCATACAACATACGGAGAATCCGCCCCTTTCTCACCCCCTACTCGACCCAGCTCCTGGTCCAAGCGATTTGTTCTATCCCGCCTGGACTACTGCAATTCCCTCTTGGCTGGCCTCCCAGCGTCTGCCATCAGACCCCTCCAACTTAACCAGAATGCAGCAGCTCGTCTGGTCTTCAACCTTCCCAAATACTCACACGTCACCCCCCTGCTTACTTCCTGCCACTGGCTGCCTGTCATGGCTCGCATCAAATTCAAAACATTGGTGCTAGCCTTCCAAGCAGTTAAGGGGTCTTCCCGAGCTAATCTACAAACAATCATCAGACCCTACACCCCTGCCAGACCTCTTCGTTCAGCCTCCACAGGCCGCTTGGCACCTCCTCCTCTCAGAACCTCCACCTCACGCTCACGACTACTGTCTGTTCTGGCTCCACGGTGGTGGAACTAACTCCCCGTTGAGGTCAGAACTGAAGAATCTCTCCCCACCTTCAAGCGCAAGCTGAAGACACACCTCTTCAAGCAGCACCTCTCCCCATCCCTCCCTACCCTGTGAACCTTAATTGTCGTCTCTGTGACTTGCTTTGTGTATCGGTATTTTTAGTTAGCTAGGTAAGCAGTGTTTGGATAGTGAACTTTGGTCACTTTTGCTCTGTTGTTTGTTTCTTTGTTCAAAAAAAAAATCTTATCTTTCTTGTCCAGGTAGCAGTTGAAATTGTACTTCCCTCTAGGATCTTTAAGCGAACTTATCCCTGGTTTTGGGTATGCACTTTGTTGTACGTCGCTCTGGATAAGAGCGTCTGCCAAATGCCAATAATGTAATGTAATGTAATGTAATGTTTTTCGACAAATTGAAGATTTGGACTCTGTCGTTTCCTAGACACGACACCATGTCACCCATAGTGTTCCCATGATGGGGATTTCCTGGATTTCCAAAACAACAGGAAAGAGACAATGGTTTCAAATTGAATTTTGGCATTCCCAGCTGTACTAATGGCCATTAGGGCAACAGAGGTGCCTACCTTTAAAAAAATAAAATAAAATAAATAATAAAAAAATAATAATAATTGGCTGGGACGCAAATGAGCTTTGACATCAGTGTCAATATGAATACAATTATTAAAACTGCATAAGACTATACACTCACACTTGTTCTTTCTCTCCCCTACAGAACTAATCAGGATGAGGACAATGCTCCTGGTTCTATGGACCAGACTAGTTGGCGCCTGGTTGCACTACTACATGGGAGGTTCCTGTCCTATTCACAAACCACACACAATGTATCAAGCAAGGATAATATGCCCAGCTGCAGTTGGATTCACCGACTGGACTTCAGACATGGTGGAAAGATGGTGAAGCATCACAACAGAGGGCACATGAAAGAATTGCTTCGCAAAATAGAGCATTTGGTGTTACAGTAAAAGCATGTTAATGGTCATATAATAATAACATAATACTTGGGTTTTAGGGAAAGGATAACCAGGGGAGCTGGGTCATGAAGTGTTAATCAATAAGTTACCCTGGTCTAACAATGATGCATCCAAATTCATATGATTAAAACAATACGAAGGTTCATGTAAAAATAGGCAATGTCACCCTCTGAAGGAACGGGAAGAATCAAGCCGTTGGACTGGGACAGAGTGGGGTAATGCTACCCTCTGGGCCCACAATTGTACATTGTATGGTTGAATATATTGAACTAATTCTACATTATTTTCTAGGTTTGACTCCTGGTTGGCTCGCCAATAATGTCAAATTTTTGTTAAATATATTCATCTGTGCGATTGTCAGTAGAACAATAAATGCAGGTATGTCTTTGTTTCAAATGTGAAAGTTTAATATAGTAGAGGAACTAGTGGTTCTGTTCCCCAAGTACAGATCAACAAGAACTAGCAGATGAGGGAGAATGTCAACACTTATACCCTGTCCCTGAGTGGAGAACAAATGGCCATTGTCATACATTGAAACACATCACAGGAGTGGGGAGGGGGGTGAATAGATCTGGTGAGGGGGTAAAGTGATTCGGTCTGGTGGGGAGGTACACTACAAATCTTTTAAATTAGTGGTCATATAATCACAAAGCTCTATACTATACAGTCCATGATGCACAATGAGTCATGTAAAAAGCAGACATTTGCATATGAAGTCACATGACGCCTCGACAGTAATGCCATTCTCAGCTCAAAGAGTGAGTATTTACAGCCTATTTAAATCTACTGGAGCTGACTGAATTTGAGAATGTCCCGTATGTTCAACAGGGCATCAAGCACAGCACAGCACAGCTAATTCCTTCAGGAAGCAAACAGGGCTGGTTGGAATGAGAGATCAGAGAATGTATCTTTACAAAGTAGAACATGTCTTACAAATACATCTGTCTGTATACTAACTACAGTCAAAATGATGGAGGAAAATGTTACTGCAGATGACAAAGGTGATAAAGAGATTTGAACCACACAAAATAAGAGGCAAGTCACCTATTATATGAATACATATTTCAAATAGACGTAGTTATTAAACTGTACCTGCAAACAGCAGTGTGGGCACCAACAGGACAAGCATTTTCAATCCAAGAGATCTGTGTGGCTTCCTCTATGGAGATAGGGCTTATTATGTGTGTATGTGTGTACGTGTATGTGTGCCTGTGTGTGTTTACACAAGAAGTGCCCCATATTTCCACATATTTCCCCATATTACTAATAGTGCCCCATATTGCGAACTCTGCCATTTGCTCTAAAAAAACAGAAGTGGAACCCAGAAACAAACATTGAAACAAACGGAAACTTCTCTATTTCTAATTTCTAATTTCTTACTGAATGCCTCTCGAGATGAAAAGCAATTCAGTCTTAAAAACTCTCTATCTGTCTGTCTGTCTGTCTACTTTAGTACCTCTATACCAGCCACTCCTTTGATATCTTGGCTGTGTGCTTAGGGTCGTTGTCCTGCTGAAAGATGAACCGTCGCCCCAGTCTGAGGTCAAGAGCGCTCTGGAGCAGGTTTTCATCCAGGATGTCTCTGTACATTGCTGCATTCATCTTTCCCTCAATCCTGACTAGTCTCCCAGTTCCTGCCACTGAAAAACATCCCCACAGCATGAAGCTGCCACCACCATGCTTCACTGTAGGGATGGTATTGGCCAGGTGATGAGCGGTGCCTGGTTTCCTCCAAACATGACGCCTGGCATTCATGCCAAAGAGTTCAATCTTTGTCTCATCAGACCAGAAATTTTGTTTCTCATGGTCTGAGAGTCCTTCAGGTGCCTTTTGGCAAACTCCAGGCGGGCTGCCATGTGCCTTTTACTCAGGAGTGGCTTCCGTCTGGCCACTCTACCATACAGGCCTGATTTGTGGATTGCTGCAGAGATGGTTGTCCTTCTGGAAGGTTCTCCTCTCTCTACAGAGGAATGCTGGAGCTCTGACAGAGTGACTATCGGGTTCTTGGTCACCTCCCTAACTAAGGCCCTTCTCCCCCGATTGCTCAGTTTAGACGGGCGGCCAGCTCTAGGAAGAGTCCTGGTGGTTCCGAACTTCTTCCATTTACGGATGATGGAGGCCACTGTACTCATTGGGACCTTCAAAGCAGCAGAAATTTTTCTGTACCCTTCCCCAGATTTGTGCCTCGAGACAATCCTGTCTCGGCAATCTACAGACAATTCCTTTGACTTCATGCTTGGTTTGTGCTCCGACATGTCACTGTCAACTGTGGGACCTTATATAGACAGGTGTGTGCCTTTCCAAATCATGTCCAATCAACTGAATTTACCACAGGTGGATTCCAATTAAGCTGTAGAAACATCTCAAGGTTGATCAGTCGAAACAGGATGCACCTGAGCTCAATTTTGAGCTTCATGGCAAAGGCTGTGAATACTTATGTACATTTTATGTACATGTACATATTTTTTTATTTTTAATAAATTTGCAAAAATCACCAAAAAAACGATTTTCTCGTTGTCACTATGGGGTATTGTGTGTAGAATTTGGAGGAAAAAAATGAATTTTATCAATTTTGGAATACGGCTGTAACATAACAAAATGTGGGAAAAGTGAAGCGCTCTGAATACTTTCCGGATACACTGTAGGTGATGTATTTAGTGTGATTTAGATCTCTTTATCACCTATGTCACATGCAGTAACATTGGCCTCCATCTTTTTGACTGTAGTTAGTATATAGACAGATTAGTATATAGACAGTATTTGGTAGGCATGTTCTACTTTGTGAAGATACATTAACACATTTCTGTCTGATCTCTCATGTCAACCAGCCCTGTTTAGTAACAGAAGGAATTAGTGGTGTTCAAAAAATAGCAGTACAACATCAGTAACCTGATGAACCACTGTTATTAGTCGTAGTGATATTTCTGCATGGCACAAATAATTTACTTGTAGATGTCGTAGTGTAATAGAAAAACAACAGACCCAACTGTCATGACATGCACACTGCTTGTTCTGAGAAATTGACTCATTCATTGAAAGGGGTGTGTTAAAAATAATAGCAGTGTGGAGTTTAATTAGAGAATTAATTAATTCTGTGAAAAAACAGGTGTCATTAATTGTCCTTTAGTAAGGAAAAAAGGAAGCGAATGTTTCACACATTATTATAAAATATATTTTCTTCTGAATAGTAAAATAGGCCGTTCCAAACATTGTTTGGAGGAACAACATCATTTGATAAAAAAGTTGATTGGAGAGGGGAAAACATATTAATAAGAAGTGCAGAAAATTATAGGATGCTCAGCTAAAATTATCTCAAATGCTTTAAAATGGCAACAAAAACCCGAAACATGCAGAAGGAAACAAGCAACTACTGTTAAAACGGATCAAAGAATAGTGATCAAAGAATGGCAAATATTCAGCCATTTATCAGCTCCAGAAAGATCAAAGATGATCTACAATTACGTGTAAGTACTGTTACAGTCAGAAGACGTTTGATAGAAGCTAAGCTATCAGCAAGAAACCCCAGTAAAGCACCATTGTTGAAAAAGGGAAATGTGCAGAATTGGTTAAAATTTGCCAAGGAACATTGATTGTTCCAAAGAGAAATGGCGTAACATTCTGTGAACTGATGAGAGTAAAATTGTTATTTTTGGGTCTAGTGGTCAGACGACCCCCGGGTACTGAATTCAAGCCAACAATCATGGTATGGGGATGTTTTTTATACAACGGTGCTGGGTTTGTATTCCAAGATCATGGATCAGTTTGAATACATTGAGGACGCGAGGAGCATCTTGGTTCCAGACAAAAATGATTGAGGTAATGGAGTGGCCAGCTCAATATTACAACCAGAAGCCAGAAGTTGGTTGATTCGACACAGACACGCAACCAAAACAATGGTTATGCAACTACATATTAGTTCAGTAATTTAAAGTGAAGTTTAATCTACATGGCAAATACCCAGGGCGGGATCGAACCGGCAACCCTCCGACAGCCAGACGACTGCTCTTACTGCCTGAGCCATGTCGCCCAGCTAGAAAAAAAATCGAGAAAGATTTTTTCAGTTTATACAGTAATGTTTCAGTTTGAAGAGAGAAATGTTGACACTGACATTTTTTTGAACAGATTAATATTACTTTTCTTTGCTTCCTGTAAAATAATAACGCCGCCTTAATAACATTTGTTAATGCTTTGATTTGGAATTGATTGTGTAAACTTTCCACTACATTTGAAATATGGAACTAAAAGTTACAGTAGCTGTGTACTGTGCTTGGTGCCCTGTTGAACATATGGGACATTCTGAAATTCAGTCAGCTCCGGTAGATTTAAAAAGGATGTAAATACTCACTCTTTGAGCTGAGAATGGCATTACTGTCTAGACTTCATGTGACTTCATATGCAAATGCGTGCATTGAGATGAAAACAGATCCACAGAGCTGAGTTTGTTTTAAAATTGAATGCCGTTTTACATTAAAAGCTGTAATATGCTGATGTGCAATAGTAGCTTGTAATTTTGATGAAAAGTATTGTAGTGAGCGGCGCAGTTGATGGAGACTGAGACAGACTTGGCATTTCTTGAATCACTCCAGCGGAGCTTCGTTTTATTGCTCTCGCCTTTAGAAAGGCGGTTGGGGCAGCTTCATCGCTTAACATCGTAATGCAGTAACAAACAGTACTAACAGAGTGGATCGCTGGATCTGTGAGAACGTATAGCACAAGCTAGGCTCTGATTGGGGCAACAAATGATTGATATTTCATATTTAATTTGATTACGATTTGTTTGGATTCATTTGAGAGTTCATAAAAGCTCACAGACATGAAAAACATACTGTAATAGCAAAAAAACATTGTAAGGGAAACTGTTAAGATCAAATAATGGCTAACAATTACTACAATTAATCACTGCAAAGCTTGCACAAACCAATAATCAGAATCTGTGTCGGCATTTCCCTCCCAGCGGTGGGTTAAAAGATGGACTTTACGGCATTGCAAGGACTACTTACTGTATTTTATATATTTTCACAAATTTTAGCTTGCACTTTTACAAACCAGATAATGTAGCAGGGTGAGAGTTCTCATTTACTCAATTTTAATACAAATCTAATGTAATGTAATGTAATCTAACACACACACAGATACCAAATATCAGATTCACCTTCCCTCCTCAGTCCTCATTTCTCTGAAAAAAACAACAGAAATAAAGAACTTTAAACAAAGGACTGCATTCAAAATTCATACTAAGCAATACAATCTGCAGCAGTGTGGCTTTTTAGACCTCTTTTAACAAGGTGAGAGTGTGCTGCTCAGTAGTGTGCAGTAGGATGTGCGACCGAGTGTGTGAGTGTGTGAGTGTGTGACAGAGTGTGTGAGTGTGTAACAGAATGTGTGAGTGTGTAACAGAGAGTGTGAGTGTGCAACAGAGTGTGTGAGTGTGTAACAGAGTGTGTGAGTGTGTGAGTGCGCAAAAGAGTGTGTGAGTGTGCAACAGAGTGTGTGAGTGTGTAACAGAGTGTGTGAGTGTGCAACAGAGTGTGTGAGTGTGTAACAGAGTGTGTGAGTGTGTAACAGAGTGTGTGTGTGCAACAGAGTGTGTGAGTGTGTGAGTATGTAACAGAGTGTGTGAGTGTGTGAGTGTGTGAGTGTGCAACAGAGTGTGTGAGTGTGCAACAGAGTGTGTGAGCGTGCAACAGAGTGTGTGAGTGTGTGAGTGTGTGACCGAGTGTGTGAGTGTGCAACAGAGTGTGTGAGTGTGTGAGCGTGTGACCAAGTGTGTGAGTGTGCAACAGAGTGTGTGAGTGTGTGAGTGTGCAACAGAGTGTGTGAGTGTGTGAGCGTGTGACCAAGTGTGTGAGTGTGCAACAGAGTGTGTGAGTGTGTGAGTGTGCAACAGAGTGTGAGTGTGTAACAGAGTGTGTGAGTGTGTGGTAGAGTGTGTGAGTGTTTGGTAGAGTGTGTGAGTGTGTGGTAGAGTGTGTGAGTGTGCAACAGAGTGTGTGAGTGTTTGGTAGAGTGTGTGAGTGTGCAACAGAGTGTGTGAGCGTGTGACCGAGTGTGTGAGTGTGCGACAGAGAGTGTGAGTGTTTGGTAGAGTGTGTGAGTGTGTGGTAGAGTGTGTGAGTGTGCAACAGAGTGTGTGAGTGTGCGACAGAGTGTGAGTGTGTAACAGAGTGTGTGAGTGTGTGGTAGAGTGTGTGAGTGTTTGGTAGAGTGTGTGAGTGTGTGGTAGAGTGTGTGAGTGTGCAACAGAGTGTGTGAGTGTTTGGTAGAGTGTGTGAGTGTGCAACAGAGTGTGTGAGCGTGTGACCGAGTGTGTGAGTGTGCGACAGAGAGTGTGAGTGTTTGGTAGAGTGTGTGAGTGTGTGGTAGAGTGTGTGAGTGTGCAACAGAGTGTGTGAGTGTGCAACAGAGAGTGTGAGCGTGTGACCGAGTGTGTGAGTGTGTGACAGAGAGTGTGAGTGTTTGGTAGAGTGTGTGAGTGTGTGTGTCACGTTTCAGGTCTGTCTCGCCATGTTTTATGTTTATTCATGTTGTCTTAGTCACGTAGTGTCTTATCATGTATTATGTTAGTCTAGGTTCGTCATGTTGTTTAGTTATGTTTCGTTACGATTTATTTTCTTGTCATGTCTAGTTATGTTTCGCACGATTATATTACCTTGTTATGTTGATTGGTTATCGTCTTAGTTTCGCTTTGTGTTATGTTTTGATTTATGTTTATTGTTACGTTAACTGGTCGTTGTTTATGCATACACTTTTACATGTCTTTCCGCAAACCTTGCGTTCCGCCTTTTCTCTCTCTCTCCTTCTGTCATTCACTCCCTAAGTGTTCCATTTGTCTATTGACTAAAACTACTAACGCTAGATCAGGATTGGGTAGAAACTAACAAACTAATCATGTGTTCATGTTACCTTACGTTTCTCGTGCATGTCATTTACTAATTTACTAATGCTAGGGCAGGATAGGTTTATTACTAACGATTACTAATCTCCTTGTTAAACTTGTCATCCATCGCACCTGTTTTCCATTTCCTTGCTACGCTCTAACTAATCGTCTACACCTATCTACACCCGCATTTATAGCCCAGTCGCGCAACTGTTCTTCGCAAAATTGTCTGCCTCTGTTTACCACGCAACTCTTGAGCATTTACCACTATTGATTACACGTTACGATCCAAGCCTGTTACCGACCATTGTTTATTGATTTCTGTTTTGTGACCATCGTTTGTTTTTTGACTCCGTCCTCGCCTACCGTTTTTGTACTTTTGCTTCGCTGATTGTTTCATGGTTTCGACTCCCGCTTCGTCCACGACTACGCCTCTGCCTGCCGTCCGTCTGTTCATCTGCCCCGCTGACAGCTCTCCTGCTACCGGACCTCCCTGCACGTCTACCGACTACGAGTTTGCCTCTTCCCTCGGCACCGTGCTTTTTGTTTGTTTACTTTTTGTTTGGCTGGATCTACGTGTATGGACTTTGCTTGTGTTGACTACTCTCCTGGGATTCCTCCCGAATAAAGCCCTGAGGGGTCTTTATATTACTATTGTTTCTGAGTCGTGCATTTTGGGTCCAACCCCCACGCACCCGTCTCAGTGAGATAGAGTGTGTGAGTGTGCAACAGAGTGTGTGAGTGTGTGAGTGTGTGAGTGTGTGACCGAGTGTGTGAGTGTGCAACAGAGTGTGTGAGTGTGCGACAGAGTGTGAGTGTGTAACAGAGTGTGTGAGTGTGTGAGTGTTTGGTAGAGTGTGTGAGTGTGTGGTAGAGTGTGTGAGTGTGCAACAGAGTGTGTGAGTGTGCAACAGAGTGTGTGAGTGTGTGAGTATGTAACTGAGTGTGTGAGTGTGTGAGTGTGCAACAGAGTGTGTGAGTGTGTGAGTGTGCAAAAGAGTGTGTGAGTGTGTGAGTGTGTGACAGAGTGTGTGAGTGTGTAACAGAGTGTGTGAGTGTGTGAGTGTGTGACCGAGTGTGTGAGTGTGTGAGTGTGCAACAGAGTGTGTGAGCGTGCAACAGAGTGTGTGAGTGTGTAACAGAGTGTGTGAGTGTGTGAGTGTGTGACCGAGTGTGTGAGTGTGCAACAGAGTGTGTGAGTATGCGACAGAGTGTGAGTGTGTAACAGAGTGTGTGAGTGTGTGAGTGTTTGGTAGAGTGTGTGAGTGTGTGGTAGAGTGTGTGAGTGTGCAACAGAGTGTGTGAGTGTGCGACAGAGAGTGTGAGTGTGCAACAGAGAGTGTGAGTGTGCAAGAAAGTGTGAGTGTGGTAGAGTGTGAGTGTGGTAGTGTGTGTGTTAGAGAGTGTGAGTGTGTGGTAGATAGTGTGAGTGTGTGGTAGAGTGTGTGTTAGAGAGTGTGAGTGTGTGGTAGTGTGTGTGTTAGAGAGTGTGAGTGTGTGGTAGAGAGTGTGTGTGTGCTAGAGAGTGTGAGTGTGGTAGAGAGTGTGAGTGTGTGGTAGTGTGTGTTAGAGAGTGTGAGTGTGGTAGAGTGTGTGTTAGAAAGTGTGTGTTAGAAAGTGTGAGTGTGTGGTAGAGTGTGTGGAAGAGAGTGTGAGTGTGTGGTAGAGAGTGCGAGTGTGGTAGTGTGTGAGTGTGTAACAGAGTGTGTGAGTGTGCAACAGAGTGTGTGAGTGTGTGAGTATGTAACAGAGTGTGTGAGTGTGTGAGTGTGCAACAGAGTGTGTGAGTGTGTGAGTGTGCAACAGAGTGTGTGAGCGTGCAACAGAGTGTGTGAGTGTGTGAGTGTGTAGCAGAGTGTGTGAGTGTTTGACCGAGTGTGTGAGTGTGCAACAGAGTGTGTGAGTGTGTGAGTGTGCAACAGAGTGTGTGAGTGTTTGGTAGAGTGTGTGAGTGTGCAACAGAGTGTGTGAGCGTGTGACCGAGTGTGTGAGTGTGCGACAGAGAGTGTGAGTGTGCAACAGAGAGTGTGAGTGTGCAACAGAGTGTGAGTGTGGTAGAGTGTGAGTGTGGTAGTGTGTGTGTTAGAGAGTGTGAGTGTGTGGTAGAGTGTGAGTGTGTGGTAGAGTGTGTGTTAGAGAGTGTGAGTGTGTGGTAGTGTGTGTGTTAGAGAGTGTGAGTGTGTGGTAGAGAGTGTGAGTGTGTGCTAGAGAGTGTGAGTGTGTGGTAGTGTGTGTTAGAGAGTGTGAGTGTGGTAGAGTGTGTGTTAGAAAGTGTGTGTTAGAAAGTGTGAGTGTGTCAGAGTGTGTGTTAGAAAGTGTGTGTTAGAAAGTGTGAGTGTGTCGTAGAGTGTGTGGTAGAGAGTGTGAGTGTGGTAGAGTGTGAGTGTGTGGTAGAGTGTGTGTTAGAGAGTGTGAGTGTGTGGTAGAGAGTCTGAGTGTGTGGTAGAGAGTCTGAGTGTGTCTTAGAGTGTGTGTTAGAGAGTGTGAGTGTGTGGTAGAGTGTGTGAGTGTGTGGTAGAGAGTGTGAGTGTGTGTTAGAGAGTGTGAGTGTGTGGTAGAGAGTGTGAGTGTGTGGTAGAGAGTCTGAGTGTGTCTTAGAGTGTGTGTTAGAGAGTGTGAGTGTGTGGTAGAGTGTGTGAGTGTGTGGTAGAGAGTGTGAGTGTGTGTTAGAGAGTGTGAGTGTGTGGTAGAGAGTGTGAGTGTGTGGTAGAGTGTGTGTCAGAGAGTGTGAGTGTGGTAGCGTGTGAGTGTGTGGTAGAATGTGTTGTATTGAAAGCGTGTGAGTGTTTTTGGACCTGTTTTTAAAGAGGTTACAGAGTGTGTCAGATTGAAGCTCACTGCTGATGAGAAATATAAACACAGTGACCATGACTGACCTGCAGCACCTCTCTCTGACATTAACTGCGATGACAACCGAAACCATGGCAACCAGACCCGTGGAGAGCAGCACTGACCTTAGTGCACACGGTGAGAGGCCAGGAGATGGTGCTACAGGAGGCACTGAACCTGCAGGAAATAAACATTACACAGGACCCCACAGAGACAACTACTGTCACACACAAACACACGCACTTACACAAAATTATTTTGATGCAACACAGTAAATAGCGTATCTTATCACACATCGAATTATTATTATTATTTTTTTTAATGTGAAATCAGAAGAACGGAGCTACGAAATCACTTGTCGGGATTGGCCAATCCATTTTGGAGGATATAGCTTGTTAAAATATGTGTGTCTGACATAAGAGGTTTTGTGAAATCAGCCTTCAAAGTTTGAGTGGTTGTCACGGTTTCCCAACTAGAAGTGCCCTCGGTGTAAAATCTGGCCCCTCAGCCACTACATTGGAGGTCTGTGGGTGTCAACCAGCTTTAGGCAGCTTTTTAAAATAATTATAAGCTTTATTCATATAGCACCGTTATATCGTCGAAAGTAATGTTTGGTTTGATCCCATTTAAATCAGTAGAGATAGAGTCCATGTTTTATGGCACACAAATGCACACGTCCTTCACTATTATCAACTGCAATTTTCATTCTAGGATATACAGATTTAACATAAATATGCAGAGGACGGACCAAGTGCTAGGAGTGCATTATTTCATTATTTCATCCAATAATTTCTGCTGAATATATGCTAATCACAGACTATGCTAATCAGAGAGTAATTGCTGACTGACCGCGAGGTTGGCAGGACTTGGCTGTCACACTGCTGTTTTGGGAGCTGATGGGGTTCTTGGCCGTACAGGTGTAGATCTCTTCTGCCAGGGTGGGGGACACAGTCAGGGTAGTTTTGTTCTCTGTTCTGGGAATGTTGCCTCCATTTGTGGACCAGAAGAGAGCCACCCGATGGCTTCCAAACACACTGCAACTCAGGGTCACATTACAGCCGTCTGTGCTGTTATTGACCTGGGTGGTTACCTGCACTGAGACAATCATCCCTGTGGAGAAAGGAAGCACCAGCATCAAATTAATATTACAATCAACATACACAAATGGTGAAACACATCACTTAATTACAGTTCAGATATATAGCGCCTTTACAATTGATGCTTCTCATTCACCCATTCACACACCAACAGTGATTGGCTGCCATGCAAGGCACCAACCAGCTCATCAGAAGCATTTGGGGGTTAGGTGTCTTGCTCAGGGACACTTCGTCACAGCCCGGGTAGGTCAGAGATCTACAGACACAAACACTGAGGTGCTCACCATAAACTTCCAGCTTATGTCTCTCTGGCTTCACGGACCTGGATAACGCTAAACCGGCAAAGACATATTCCCCGGAATCCTCTTCTCTCAGATTGCTGATGTTTAGAGACCCAGTGTCATTATTCATGATCAATCTCCCTGTGAAGTTTGAGTCTATTTGCTGGATTTCAAATGGTGAGTTTTCTGATTCTCTCATTAATGTGATGATATCAGCATTTTCCTTATTCCACACCATTATTCCCTTAGTTTCTTTGAGCAGTCCTTCCTCCTCCGTGGGAAGCAAAATGGACTTTCCAACGACTCCATTCAACTGCAGTGAATCTCCGCAGACATGAAATGCCTGCAGCACTGTGAGCGAATACAACAGCAACACAACTGTTACTCGAACACAGTTACCAACACAACACATCCATCGTAACAAAACTTAAAACACAACTACTAAATCAAACCAGTAGTATTTGACCAATAGTATTTGTTTTGGATTCAAATGCTTTTCTGAATTTGACTAAGCTTGCCTGGTGTATCGGAACTAATGAAATTATCCCAAAGGTTTAAACCTCACCCATCTGGTCCTCCTTGCAGGCTCAAATACACCATGTAAGATCAATAGAGCACAAAAAGTATTTGAATCCAAAATAATTACAATTTGAACCCAGATCTATTATTAATACACAATTACTAAAACAACACTTCCACTGTACAACTCATTACAAGGGAAGTACTACTCAAGTATGACTACTCGATAATCATTTCTACAACTGTTACTGCAACACAGCTTACACTACAACATGATTATTAATAAACAACTATTACAACACTACTACTATTTTTACTGCAATATATCACACAGGCATTACTAACTAAAAAACAACAACAATTTAACCATGACTGGTATATGTGAGGGCGGCAGGGATGGTGCAGTGGGTAGCACTGCTGCCTCACAGCAAGGAGGTCCTGGGTTCAAATCCCGGTCAGCCGGCTGTGTGGAGTTTGCATGTTCTCCCCCCATGTCTGTGTGGGTTTCCTCTGGGTACTCCGGTTTCCTCCCACAGTCTAAAGACATGCAGGTTAGGCTGATTGGAGAGTCTAAATTGCCCGTGGGTATGAGTGCGTCAGTGAATGGTGTGTGTTCCCTGCAATGGACTGGTGACCTGTCCAGGGTGTATTCCTGCCTTTCACCCAATGTATGCTGGGATAGGCTCCAGCCCCCCTGTTCAGGACAAGTGGGTTAAGATAATGGATGGATGGATGGATGGATGGATGGTACATGTGAATATAACTATTATTACCATACAATTACAACCCCAGAACCATAACTACACTTATATTAATATAACACTTCCTGTACAATGCAGAACTAACATATCTCAAAATGTTGTATTTTGTATTGTTTTATAAAATTTTGTATTGTTTTCTCGTAAATTATAGTCAGATGATTTGTCTGATGTTATCTTGTCTTTTGTCATGGTTTGTGTTTTATTATTATTATAAAAAAATAAAAAATAATAATCCCATTATTTCAGAAAAAAAAATGCATTTGTCTCTAATCTCTGTCAGGTGATTAACTTCAAGCAAAGATTAAACCATCAAGGTGCTTCCAAGCCAATCTGTTGTAGAAACATTGTAGAAAAGGAACAGATCAGGAATAAGGTATGGAACTCTTCAGTCTTCACTTCGTCTGTTGCGAAAAGTAACAAAGCAAAATTCAGGTTCCATCAAACATAAAACATTTACCTGCCACAAGGTAAAGGTCGCTCTGGATAAGAGCTTCTGCTAAATGCCAATAATGTAATGTAATGTAACAACAGGTAAGGTAACGTGGCACATAGTAGGGCCAGTCACGTGCAAGAAACCGGCAACGAGCAAAGAATTAAATTAAACAAGCCAATGTCAAATCCTCATGAAGGCCTTTCAGCATGAAAGCCCCCCATATGGCAACCTGATAGCCTCAATGCCCATATACTTTAATTCACTTAAATGATGTCCCCTGGGGGCGGGAGGGGCGTTGACTTCATGTACCCTTCAGGGGGCTCCCAAGCTAATGTCAGCAGGTAAGGGTGAAGCATACACTAAAATATAAATACCTCCAAACAAATGAACTACAAACAAACTCTAAACTACAATCAAAATGGTGCAGGAACAAGTGGCACAGAGTCCGAATACATCCGAAATGTAAACAACCAAAAGAGGCACGTCGTTCATATTACACAGCGTTCATATTACATACCAAATGTGAACAACCAAAAGAGGCACACGTTCATATTACGTACCAAATGTGAACAACCAAAAGAGGCACACGTTCATATTACATACCAAATGTGAACAACCAAAAGAGGCACACGTTCATATTACATACCAAATGTGAACAACCAAAAGAGGCACATGTTCATATTACATACCAAATGTGAACCACCAAAAGAGGCACGCCATTCATATTACATACCAAATGCATGAATGCAAGCGCTTGTTTGAAATGCCTGTATTTGAAATACTGCCAATTCCTGCTGTGTATGCCCACGTATGTACATGATTGTGTTATTTCACATGCACATACCGCTCAGAGGAAGATGTGCATGAAATCAAACAAACAAAACCATTCACTCATTATCCTAACCTGCTTATCCTGAACAGGGTCGCTGGAGGGCTGGAGCCTATCCCAGCATACATTGGGTGAAAGGCAGGAATACACCCAGGACAGGTCGCCAGTCCATTGCAGGGTACACACACCATTCACTCACACACTCATATCTACAGGCAATTTAGACTCTCCAATCAGCCTAACCTGCATGTTTTTGGACTGTGGGAGGAAACCCACGCAAACACGGGGAGAACATGCAAACTCCACACAGAGAGGCCCCGGCCGACGGGGATTCAAACCCAAGACCGCCTTGCTGTAAGGCGGCAGTGCTAACCACTGCACCATCTGTGCCGCCACAAACAAAACCAAAATTATTAATCTCATAGAACATGTAGGATCCCTGAGACGGGAGAAACGCTCTGGTCCCGAGTGTAGTGTAGGAACTGGGCTTTTAACCAGCAAACATTACACACGGATTTCTGCAGTTAATGTGAATGAACGGCTGCTCGTCTGAATCCTGATCAATGATTTTCTGGTAACAAAACAGAACAAAGCTCTGCACACCCTATGCAGTGATAAAGCACAACAAAACACACTCACATAAGTAAATTATTTATTTTTACTGTGTCTCTTAAGTCTCTATTTTATATTGTTTCCTTTTGAATCTTTATTATTGATTTATCTTATTTAGTACTCCTAATTTTTCTTTCAAATTGTTATCGTGTTTTATGTGTACCTCCAAATGCTCACAATGTGTCTCTGAGTTTAAATAAAGGAAAATGCAAATTCTTTTTGTTTCTGTCTTTCTATGTATCTTTTAAATTAGTGGTCATATAATCACAAAGCTCTATACTATACAGTCCATGTACAATGACAAATATAAAAAGCAGCCATTTTACAAAGGACATTTGCATATGAAGTCACATGAAGTCTCGACAGTAATGCCATTCTCAGCTCAAAGAGTGAGTATTTAGAGCCAATTAAAATCTACCGGAGCTGACTGAATTTGAGAATTACATCTGTCTGTATACTAACTACAGTCAAAATGATGGAGGAAAATGTTTCTGCAGGTGACAAAGGTGATAAAGAGATCTGAACCACACAAAATAAGAGGCAAGTCACCTATTATATGAATACATATTTCAAATAGACATAGTTATTAAACTGTACCTGCAAACAGCAGTGTGGGCACCAACAGGACAAGCATTTTCAGTTCAAGAGAGATCTGTGTGGCTTCCTCTGTCGAGATAGGGCTTAGTATGTGTGTGTGTGTGTGTGTGTGTGTGTGTGTGTGTGTGTGTGTTTGTGTGTGTGTGTGTGTGTGTGTGTGTGTGTGTGTGCGTGTGTGTGGTGGGGCCACCAACTTCACACAGGAAGTGTTATGTTCCTTTGTTCTTTCCTGTGTTAGTTCATCTTCGTTTATTATCATTATTCTTGTAATTTATTATTTTTCATATTTCATGTCTGGTGTTCTGTTTATATTCATTAGTCTTTGCACTCGTCTTCCCCTGTGATGTCTGAGTCTGAATGTTTACTAGCCCAGTCACTCCCCTGTCTGCGTGCCCCACTATTCGGGTGTTTACGGTAGTTCAACCTTCCTTCCAATCTTGCATTCCTTACTTCCTGCTTTCTCTCCATTTCATGTTTGTACATAGCACTAATATACTAATCCCAACTAACATAGAAGTTGTACAGTACTAATTATACTAACACACTAATATGTCTGTAAAACTAACAAACTAACCTTCACTAGTTTTGGGTATTTGTAATTTAAATCACTTAACTAACTTACTAACGCATCTCCAGTTTCAATTCTGTTCTGTAACTCCGCCTCCCTATTCTATCATTGATCAGCGAAGTATTCACAGCTGTCTCTCCGTATCTCTGCATCTCCTGATTCTCTGCAAATTGTCTACTCCCTAGTCCGGAGCCATGTGTGTCTTTGTGAATCCAGTCCGCATTTTCGTTTCCCCCTCATTATTGTCCTATTACCCTTTCATGTGTCTCACCTGATGTTTATTTGTTAGACTGCCCTCACTCCCATGCCCCGCCTAGTTTGTCTCATTCCCCCGTGTATTTATACCTGTCCTTTTCAGTTGCACGCTGTGAGTTCGTCCTGTTTTCTTGCCCTGTTTTTTGTTCCCGAGCCCTTTATTCCTTCCTCCAGTTCTAGCCCCCTTGTTGCTGAGCCCTTGTTCCTGTATCCTTGCCCTTGTTCCTGAGTCCTTGCCCCTGTTTATCGGATTTCCGGTTTTGACCCCTGTCTGCTTCCCTGGACTCTTCTTTGCGTGTTGTGGATCTGTACCCCTGCCTTGTTGGACTGACCCCCTGGTTTTTGACCCTGGCCTGTTTTTTGACTCCGCTCTGTCTGCCCCTGCTGTTGCAATTAAATCCGTCATTTTTTCTTCACCCCGGTCTGCTTTTGGTTCCTCTGTTCCCCCCGGCATAACAGGAAGTGTATTAAAGTTACAGCCGACAGAGGTTGTAATAACTGCTTATAGCAATCACAAAGAAATGTGTACAATCAGGTCCAAATTACTGGCACCATTGATAAAAATGCACAAAAAGACCAGAAAACAAATGATTACTGAGATATATTTAGTTAGAAAATATTGTATTTTTTATGCAATGCAATTTTTCAAGTTAGAAATATATTTTTAGAAAAGCCCAAAAGTTTTTACTAATACAGTAGTACCCCTTATACAATTTACTAATAGTGCCCCCTATAGTGCATGTTATACCTCATTTTGTAGCTCTGATCTTCTAGGCATTTGGCAGACATACAGTTGATTAGATTAAGCAGGAGACAATCCTGGAGCAATGCAGGGTTAAGGGCCTTGCTCAAGGGCCCCAACCGCTGTGCGAATCTTATTGTGGTTGCACCGGGATTAGAACCAGCGACCTTGCGTGTCCCAGTCATTCACCGTAACCACTAGGCTACATTACATTAGCCACACTGATTTTCTCTCTCTCTCTCTCTCTCTCTCTCTCTCTCTCTCTCTCTCTCTCTCTCTCTCTCTCTCTCTCTCTCTCTCTCTCTCTCTCTCTCTCTCTCTCTCTCTCTCTCTCTCTCTCTCTCTCTCTCTCTCTCCCGTTTGCAGGTACAGTGTAATAACTACGTCTATTTTAAATATGTATTCATATAATAGGTGACGTATTTTGTGTGATTTAGATCTCTTTATCACCTATGTCACGTGCAGAAACATTTGCCTCCACCATTTTGACTGTAGCAGTGCTTGTTCTGCTTGTTCTGAGTAATTGGCTCATTCATTGAAAGGGGTGTGTTCAAAATAATAGCAGTGTGGAGTTTAATTAGAGAATTAATTAATTCTGTGAAAAAACAGGTGTCATTAATTGTCCTTTAGTAAGGAAAAAAGGAAGCAAATGTTTCACACATTGTTATAAAATATATTTTCTTCTAAATTGCTAAGTAAAATAGGCCGTTCCAAACATTGTTTGGAGGAACAACGTCATTGGATTAAAAAGTTGATTGGAGAGGGGAAAACGTATTAATTAAATGCTCAGCTAAAATGATCTCAAATGCTTTAAAATGGCAACAAAAACCTGAAACATGCAGAAGAAAACAAGCAACTACTGATAAAACGGATCAAAGAATAGTCAGAATGGCAAAGATTCAGCCATTTATCAGCTCCAGAAAGATCAAAGATGATCTACAATTACCTGGAAGTACTGTTACAGTCAGAAGACGTTTGATAGAAGCTAAGCTATGAGCAAGAAGCCCCAGTAAAGCACCATTGTTGAAAAAGGGAAATGTGCAGAATCGGTTCAAATTTGCCAAGGAACATCGTTTGGCCCAAAGAGAAATGGCGTAGGAAATGGCGTAACATTCTGTGAACTGATGAGAGTAAAATTGTTATTTTCGGGTCTCGTGGTCAGACGACCCCCGGGTACTGAATTCAAGCCACAGTACACTGTGAAGACAGTGAAGCATGGTGGCACAAAAATCATGGTATGGGGTTGTTTTTTATACTACTTCGTATTCCAAGGATCATGGATCAGTTTGAATACATCGAGGAAGCGAGGAGCATCTTGGTTCCGACAAAAATGATTGAGGTAACGGAGTTGCCAGCTCAATATCACAACCTCAACTCCATTGAAAACTTGTGGGGTGACATTAAAAATGCCGTTTCTGCAGCAAAACCCAAAAATTCACAGGAACTGTGGAGTGTAGTTTGTTCATCCTGGGCTGAAATGCCTGTTTCTAGGTGCCAGAAGTTGGTTGACTCGATGCAACACAGACGTGCAGCAGTCATCAAAAACAATGATTATGCAACTAAATATTAGTTCAGTAATTAAAAGTGAAGTTAAATCTAGAAAGATTTTTTCAGTTTATACAGTAATGTTTCAGTTTGAAGAGAAAAATGTTGACACTGACATTTTTTTGAACAAATTAATATTACTTTTCTTTGCTTCCTGTAAAATAATAATGCAGCCTTGATAATATTTGTTAATGCATTAATTTGGAATTCAACGTGTAATCTTTCCACTGCACTGGAAATATGGAACTAAAAGTTACAGTAGCTGTGTACTGTGCTTGGTGCCCTGTTGAACAGAGGGGACATTATGAAATTCAGTCAGCTCCAGGAGATTTAAATGGGCTGTAAATACTCACTATTTGAGCTGAGAGTGGCATTACTCTCTAGACTTCATGTGACTTCATTTGCAAATGCGTGCATTGAGATGAAAACATCTGAAATAGATCCACAGAGCTGAGTTTGTTTTAAAATCGAATGCCGTTTTACATTAATAACTGTAATATGCTGATGTGCAATAGTAGCTTGTAATTTTGATGAAAAGTATTGTAGTGAGCGGCGCAGTTGATGGAGACTGAGACAGACTTGGCATTTCTTGGATCACTCCAGCGGAGCTTCGTTTTATTGCTCTCGCCTTTAGAAAGGCGGTTGGGGCAGCTTTATCTTAATGCAGTAACAAACAGTACAAACAGAGTGGATCGCTGGATCTGCTACAACGTATAGCACAAGCTAGGCTCTGATTGGGGCAAACACTTAGCAGCCAACGACCACCAATCACACGCACATAGCATCACACACAAAGAAAAGGAGATAGACATACACAACAATTAGGCAACTATGTACAGCAGACGTTCACATTACAGTCACATTCACTCACAGCTGACCGGCTACAACATCGAGGAGGCAGAATCGTCACAGTACAAAGGAACCACTGCACCTCCATGATACCCCAGACCTACCCTGGTCAGTCACTGCAGCTGAAATATTGGCATGCCAGAATGCATTCAGTGCTTGTGGACTCGCACTCACACACTACCTCTGATATGATACAGCCATAAGCCTGTATAAGCCTTGGAGTGAGCACAAAGTAACTTCAGTCTTTGATTTAATTGTACAGTGCATGCCCTTAAATGGGTAACTGTGTTGGATGGAATATAAGGGTTAATCACAAAAAACTGGAGTCTTGTTTTATTAAAGCCCAACTTATTTAGTGCATTTGATGGAATTTAAATGATTCCAACAAATGATTTATATTTCATATTGAATTTGATTTCTGTTTGTTTGGATTCATTTGAGGGCTCATAAAAGCTCACAGACATGAAAAACATACTGTAACAGCAAAAAATAAAAATAAAAACATTGTAAGGAAAACTGTTAAGATCAAATAATGGCTAACAATTACGACAATTAATCACTGCAAAGCTTGCACACACTACTTCATTTTCAGCTCACCAATAATCTGAATCTCTGTCGGCATTTCCCTCCCAGCGGTGGGTTAAAAGATGGACTGTACGGCATTGCAAGGACTACTTACTGTATTTTATATATTTTCACAAATTTTAGCTTGCAGTTTTACAAACCAAATTATGCGGCAGGGTGAGAGTTCTCATTTACTCAATTTGAATACAAATCTAATGTAATCTAATCTAATCTAACACACACACACAGATACCAAATATCAGATTAACCCTCCCTCCTCAGTCCTCATTTCTCTCTGAAAAAAAAACAACAGAAATAAAGAACTTTAAACAAAGAACTGCATCCGAAATTCATACTAAGCAATACAATCTGCAGCAGTGTGGCTTTTTAGACCTCTTTTAACAAGGTGAGAGTGTGCTGCTCAGTAGTGTGCAGTAGGATGTGTGACCGAGTGTGTGAGTGTGTGAGTGTGTGAGTGTGTGGTAGAGTGTGTGAGTGTGTGAGTGTGCAACAGAGTGTGTGAGTGTGTAACAGAGTGTGTGAGTGTGTGGTAGAGTGTGTGAGTGTGCGACCGAGTGTGTGAGTGTGCAACGGAGAGTGTGAGTGTGTGGTAGAGTGTGTGAGTGTGTGACAGAGTGTGTGAGTGTGCGACAGAGTGTGTGAGTGTGTGAGTGTGCGACAGAGTGTGTGAGTGTGTAACAGAGTGTGTGAGTGTGTGAGTGTGTAACAGAGTGTGTGAGTGTGTGAGTGTGTAACAGAATGTGTGAGTGTGCGAGTGTGCAACAGAGTGTGTGAGTGTGTAACAGAGTGTGTGAGTGAAGTAGAGTGTGTGAGTGTGTGAGTGTGTGGGTGTGCGACAGAGAGTGTGAGTGTGTGGTAGAGTGTGAGTGTGGCAGTGTGAGTGTGTGGTAGAGTGTGAGTGTGTGTGGTAGAGTGTGTGAGTGTGGTAGAGTGTGAGTGTGTGGTAGATTGTGTGGTAGAGTGTGAATGTGTGGTAGAATGTGTTATATTGTGAGTGTGAGTGTTTTTGGACCTGTTTTTAAAGAGGGTACAGAGTGTGTCAGATTGAAGCTCACTGCTGATGAGAAATATAAACACAGTGACCATGACTGACCTGCAGCACCTCTCTCTGACAGTAACTGCGATGACAGCCGAAACCATGGCAACCAGACCCGTGGAGAGCAGCACTGACTTTAGTGCACATGGTGAGAGGCCAGGAGATGGTGCTACAGGAGGCACTGAACCTGCAGGAAATAAACATTACACAGGACCCCACAGAGACACACACACACACACACACACATGCACTTACACACATACACATGCCCATACACACAAATATACACACGTGTGTGCAAGCACATTCAAACATACATGGGACACTTTCACACACTCATGGACAGACTGAAACACACACACAGACACACACACACGCACGCACACACACGCACACACACACACAAACACACACACACACATACACATACACACACACAGACGCATGCACACACACACACAGGGAATGCCAGAGAATAAGCACTGTGACATTATCCACAGACAGACTTACAGATGTCCTTTGTGGAATATGATTGCGTCTTTGTGGCGACCCGGTTACTGCTGTTGCAGTGGATGGTGTCGTTGGTTACCGTGAGGATGAGGTTGAGTCCTGTCAGTGAGGTTGTATTCTCTACCTGTGTGCAGTGGGCGTGGTCACAGGTGTAGCTGGCCCAGGTGTCTTCAGCAGAGCAGTTCACCGACACCTTACAGACCCCTCCATCAGAGGAGAGTAATGCCATGCTCACCTGGGGTATGGGCGGGGCCTCTGCAAAACAACAACCAATCCACTGGGCCAAAGATGTGACACACTACACAATATAGTCATAATAAACTCATACATCATATCATTTAATATCAAATAATGCCACATATTCATATTGTTATCATATAATCTCAGAAACCACATAATATGACAATCTCATGATAATCTCAGAAATCACATTTATCTACAGAATTACACTTATTTAAAGTGGCATTAATCTATGATTTCCTCAGTTTTGGTCTATTTTACATTTTAGTTCCTCGCAACCTCCAGCTCTCTCTCACACAGCTTTCCCTCTCCTGACTGTCAATGTGGTTTCCTTGGTTCAGTCACTTCACCACAGACAACGGTTCTCAAACTCCTCCTCCTCTTGTGTTTATGACGCTTAAACTCTCCTGCGTTACTGCCGAACGCTTGTGCCACGCAAACTACACATCTCTGCCATCGCAACATTAGTTTCCATGGTTTTCCTGCATACATTTACATACAGGGGCCGCCACAAACTTAAAGTTTTAATGTATAGAAATGAAATTAAACACTGTGAATGATCTCAATTGTGATTGGTAGAGATAAACCAGTGGGAATATGTCTCTAATATGGTATTTGTTCATATGGAAAAATCATAGATTGCCACTTTAAATGCATTTGGGTATGATCATTTTTGCACCCTTATGATTGTATATAGTTGTCATTTACATAGCGCCTTTATCCAAAGCACTGTACAACTGATGCTTCCCATTCACCCATTCATACACACACCAACGGTGAATGGCTGCCATGCAAGGCGCCAATCAGCTCATCAGGAGCAATTGGAGGTTGGATGTCTTGTTCAGGCACACTTCAACACACCCAGGGCGATATAGAACCGGTAACCCTCACACTGCCAGACAACTGCTCATACCTCCTGAGGTAATGTTGCCCCTATGTGTATTTTACACATCCCAGTAACTGTAACAGAGTCACATTTCTACCTTGAACTGTGAGCCTGTAGGTAGCAACATGTTTCTCCTGTCCTCCATCTGCTATCGTTGCTCTGTAGATCCCATTGTAATTCTCCTGCACATTCTTCAGTAGCAGAGAGAAGCTTGTATTATCAAATTCTGACATAATACTGTTTGCATATTTTTCCATAATTTTATATTTCCGAAAGTAATTCACTATCCTTGTATTGACATTAACACTCCATGATATGCTGTCAAACTGTAGTTCTTCATGTCTCTTCACATCCAGATGAACAGAGTCTCCCTTAAGCACAAACAAATCCTCTTCAGCTCTGGAAACTAGAAAGAAACAGAAAAATGTTTCATTTTAAAACTTTAAAACAAACTCTGTTCAACACACATTATAACGTTAAGTACAAGTATACAGTTACAAGCAATGATTGAAATTCTATACAACAATGTATTATTTTAAATCCAATAGATTTGCAAGCCACTGTTGCACATCAACACAACAATTTACAGGATCCATTATAAAATAGAAACAAACTGCCACTGTGCATCTATTTATTTTTGGGAACAAGTGTAATTCAAGTGTGCAACTCAGATCTATACACATCTATACAAAAGATCATGTTAAATGGATGAACATAATGAAAATATTTACACTTTACTACAGTTTACTTGATTCAAAACAAAAACAGTAGCTTAATACACTCTGTGAGCACTTTATTAGGTATTTATTATATATTTTTTGTTTTTGACTTCTACTGCGGTATCCTATCCACTTAGAGTTATGATGTGTTGTGCATTCAGAGATGCTCTTCTGCATACCACTGTTGTAATGTGTGGTTATTTGCATTACTGTCGCTTTCTGGTCAGCCTTGACCAGTCCGGCCATTCTCCTCTGATGTCTCTCATTAACAAGGTATTTCTGTCTGTTTGCAAACTTTAGAGACTAGTATGGATGAAAATCCCAGGAGATCAGCAGTTTCTAATATACTCAAACCACCCAGTCTGCCACCAACAGTCATTCCACGGACAAAGTCACTTAGCTCACATTTTTACCCCATTCTGATGCTTGATATGAACATTAACTGAAGCTCCTGATCGGTATCTACATGATTGTATGCATTGCACTGCTTCCACACAATCGGCTGATTAGATAGTTGCATGAATAAGTAGGTGTTATAAAGTAAAAATGTTCCTAATAAAGTGCTCGGTGAGTGTATATACAGTGTTGTGCAAAATCTTAGGCGCATGTAAAAAAAAAAAAGAAAAATTATACATTCATGAAATAGTATAGTTTTGTATAGTATAAAAAATATATATACATAAAATAAACTTGCTACAGTTGTACTTCTGCAGACTTTGTTGTCATCTCATTTGTGAGACTTATTGCTGAAAAATTTGAATCAGTCACTTATAAAGCTTTCAAACCTGACAAAAGTAAAGAAAAAACAGGTGTTGGGAAAAAGAGTAAATGCATAAAAAGATTATACTCCTACACTGTTATAAATGACATGCTTTCACATAATGATTAGCGTCTTTATTTTGCTCCACATGAACTGGACTTTCTTAAAAGTTTTGACTGGGAGATATCTTGTTTGGTGACTAAAAATCTGACAGGAAAGCCAGCACTATTATCTTTTCAATTCAGCAGACTTCAGCAGGAATATCCATGTTAGCTTTTGGAGGGGAAAAAGCCAACATGGATATTCCTGCTGAAGGTTAAGAGTTTGGCCAAAGAGAAGGCAGAGGATATGACAGAGAGGTACTAATCAAAGAGTTACATTTCACAGGATTGGGGGCTAGACAGGGTTGTAGATTGACCAAACAAAGTGAGATGCTTCAGGGGGGGTTGACTGTAGTGCACTTGCCTCCCATGTTTTCGAACACTATGAATCTTTTAAATTAGTGGTCATATAATCACAAAGCTCTATACTACACACTCCATAATGTACAATGAGTAATATAAAAAGCAGCCATTTTACAAAGGACATTTGCATATGAAGTCACATGAAGTCTCGACAGTAATGCCATTCTCAGTTCAAAGAGTGAGTATTCACAGCCTATTTAAATCTACTGGAGCTGACTGAATTTGAGAATGTCCCGTATGTTCAACAGGGCATCAAGCACAGCACAGCACAGCTAATTCCTTCAGGAAGCACACTGGGCTGGTTGGAATGAGAGATCAGAGAAGAATGTGCTAATGTATCTTTACAAAGTAGAACATGCCTACCAAATACATCTCTCTATATACTAACTACAGTCAAAATGATGCAGGAAAATGTTACTGCAGGTGACAAAGGTGATAAAGAGATCTGAACCACACAAAATAAGAAGCAAGTCACCGATTATATGAATAAATATCTCAAATAGACGTAGTTATTAAACTGTACCTGCAAACAGCAGTGTGGCCACCAACAGGATAAGCATTTTCAGTCCGGGAGAGATCTGTGTGGCTTCCTCTGCGGGGCTTTGTATATGTATGTGTGTGCGTGCGTGCGTGTGTGCGTGTGTGCGTGTGTGTGTGTGTGCCTGTGTGTGTGTGTGCGTGTGTGTGGTGGGGCCACTAACTTCACACAGGAAGTGTATTAAAGTTACAATCTACAGAGATTGTAATACCTGCTCACAAAGAAATGTGTACAATTATGTCCAAATTACTGGCACCATTGATAAAGATGCACAAAAAGACCAGAAAACAAATTATTACTGAGATATATTTAGGTAGAAAATATTGTATTTTTTATGCAATGCAATCAAACACATTTTTCAAATTAGAAATATTTTTTTAGAAAAGCCAAATTTATTTACTAATACAGTAGTACCCCTTATACAATTTACTTATAGTGCCCCCCATAGTGCATGTTATACCTCATTTTGTAGCTCTGATCTTCTAGTTAAAAAAAGAAAAATGAAATCTGTGCTAATACACCATTTACTGCGTTGCGTCACATATTGTGGAAGTCTAAACACTCTCAGATACATTCCTGTGTATTTCTGTGTCAGAAAAACATGCTGGGGGTACAGAGCAGATAAGGAGAACTGAAGATAAGAGAAACTTGAAGCCTGTCACTGTAACATCAGTTCGCTTATATGAATAACTATGGCCTGAGCAAGTGCAAGCTATGACCACACCAGTACGACCACACATGGTTTCCAGGCAACATGCATTGTCAGTAACATCACATAGTGCACGATTAGTGCAACAAAAAAGGAGACGTAAACCATCTGAGCAGCAGAGAAAGTCAACTATTTATTTTTTTTGGGGCTGAATGGGAGACATAAAAATAATGGTAGACAAGATTTGAAGTCAATATCAGATTATAACTGTGAACTGGAAAGGATTTTTGGAGAAGTTTTCATCAAGTGTGGAGTGAACACCCAGTCCATCTGGCTCAGACTGAGGCAGTTTATCTACCACAACATACACACATATTAAACCCTATCTTGACATCAGAAGCCATTACATTACATTATATTATTGGCATTTGGCAGACGTACAGTTGATTAGATTAAGCAGGAGACAATCCTCCCCGGGAGCAATGCAGGGTTAAGGGCCTTGCTCCAGGGCCCAACGGCTGTGCGGATCTTATTGTGGCTACACCGGGATCAGAACCACCGACTGCGTGTCCCAGTCATGTACCTTAACCACTATGCAACAGGCCGCCGTTCACCATGCACCCAGACGGGCCCTGCACTGAAGATTTCGGATTTATGATCCATACGGGTTTCCTACCAGAAAGGCCAACACCAACACCTCATAAGCCTTGTTCTTTGACGTAAGCCAAAGAAATGCCCATGTATGGATTTTCAGATCAAACAACAATTTCTCTATGGGAAAAAAATTAATGGGATTTCTTACATGACATAAGATGTCTCTCTCTCTCTCTCTCTCTCTCTCAGACTGAAAATGCTTGTCCTGTTGGTCTCCACACTGCTGTTTGCAGGTACAGTGTAATAACTGCATTTAGATCTCTTTATCACCGATGTCACGTGCAGTAACTGCACGGCACAAATAATTTACTTGTAGATGTCGTAGTGTAATTAGAAAAACAACAGACCCAACTTTCATGACAAGCACATTGCTTGTTCTGAGTAATTGACTCATTCATTGAAAGGGGTATGTTCAAGGAGTTTAATTCGAGAATTCATTAACTCTGTGAAAAAACTGGTGTCAATAATTGTCACAGGACAAAAGGAAGCAAATGTTTCATTATAGGATGCTCAGCTAAAATGATCTCAAATGTTTTAAAATGGCAACAAAACCCCGAAACATGCAGAAGAAAGCGAGCAACTACAGTTAAAACGGATCAAAGAATAATCAGAATGGAAAAGATTCAGCCATTTATCAGCTCCAGAAAGATCAAAGATGATCTACAATTACCTGTAAGTACTGTTACAGTCAGAAGACGTTTGATACAAGCTAAGCTATCAGCAAGAAGCCCCAGTAAAGCACCATTGTTGAAAAAGGGAAATGTGCAGAATCGGTTAAAATTTGCCAAGGAACATCGATTGGCCCAAAGAGAAATGGCGTAAGAAATGGCATAACATTCTGTGAACTGATGAGAGTAAAATTGTTATTTTCGGGTCTAGTGGTCAGACGACCCCCGGGTACTGAATTCAAGCCACAGTACACTGTGAAGACAGTGAAGCATGGTGGTGCAAAAATCATGGTATGGGGATGTTTTTTATACTACGGTGTTGGGTTCGTATTCCAAGGATCATGGATCCATTTGAATACATCGAGGAAGCGAGGAGCATCTTGGTTCCGCCGAAAAAGATTGAGGTAATGGAGTGGCCAGCTCAATATCACAACCAGAAGCCAGAAGTTGCTTGACTCGATGCAACACAGACGTGCAGCAGTCATCAAAAACAATGATTATGCAACTAAATATTAGTTCAGTAATTTAAAGTGAAGTTAAATCTAATTGGTAAATGGTTGGAATTTATATCGCGACTTTATCCAAAGCACTGTATAATTGATGCTTCTCATTCACCCATTCATACACACAGTCACACACCAACGGCGATTGGCTGCCATGCAGGGCACCGACCAGTTCGTCAGGAGCATTTGGGGGTTAGTTGTCTTGCTCAGGGACACTTCGACACACCCAGGGTGGGATCGAACCGGCAACCCTCCAACTGCCAGACGACTGCTCTTACTGCCTGAGACATGTCGCCCATCTAGAAAGAAAATCTAGAAAGATTTTTTCAGTTTATACAGTAATGTTTCAGTTTGAAGAGAAAAATGTTGACACTGACATTTTTTTGAACAGATTAATATAACTTTTCTTTGCTTCCTGTAAAATAATAATGCAGCCTTGATAACATTTGTTAATGCTTTGATTTGGAATTGAATGTGTAATCTTTCCACTGCACTGGAAATATGGAACTAAAAGTTACAGTAGCTGTGTACTGTGCTTGGTGCCCTGTTGAACATATGGGACATTCTGAAATTCAGTCAGCTCCAGGAGATTTAAATGGGCTGTAAATACTCACTCTTTGAGCTGAGAATGGCATTACTGTCTAGACTTCATGTGACTTCATATGCAAATGCGTGCATTGAGATGAAAACATCTGAAATAGATCCACAGAGCTGAGTTTGTTTTAAAATCGAATGCCGTTTTACATTAAAAGCTGTAATATGCTGATGTGCAATAGTAGCTTGTAATTTTGATGAAAAGTATTGTAGTGAGCGGCGCAGTTGATGGAGACTGAGACAGACTTGGCATTTCTTGAATCACTCCAGCGGAGCTTCGTTTTATTGCTCTCGCCTTTAGAAAGGCGGTTGGGGCAGCTTCATCGCTTAACATCGTAATGCAGTAACAAACAGTACTAGAACGTTTCTGCTAGAACGTATAGCACAAACTAGGCTCTGATTGGGGCAACAAATGATTTATATTTCATATTTCATTTGATTTCGATTTGTTTGGATTCATTTGAGAGTTCATAAAAGCTCACAAGACATGAAAAACACTATAACAGCAAAAAATTAAAAAAAAACATTGTCAGGAAAACTGTTAAGATCAAATAATGGCTAACAATTACTACAATTGATCACTGCAAAGCTTGCACAAACCAATAATCAGAATCTGTGTTGGCATTTCCCTCCCAGCGGTGGGTTAAAAGATGGACTGTACGGCATTGCAAGGACTACTTACTGTATTTTATATATTTTCACAAATTTTAGCTTGCACTTTTACAAACCAGATTATGCGGCAGGGTGAGAGTTCTCATTTACTCAATTTTAATACAAATCTAATGTAATCTAATCTAATCTAACACACAGACAGATACCAAATATCAGATTCACCCTCCCTCCTCAGTCCTCATTTCTCTGAAAAAAACAACAGAAACAAAGAACTTTAAACAAAGAACTGCATTCAAAATTCATACTAAGCAATACAATCTGCAGCAGTGTGGCTTTTTAGACCTCTTTTAACAAGGTGAGAGTGTGCTGCTCAGTAGTGTGCAGTAGGATGTGTGACCGAGTGTGTGAGTGTGTGAGTGTGCAACAGAGTGTGTGAGTGTGTGACAGAGTGTGTGAGTGTGTGATTGTGTGAGTGAGGTAGAGTGTGTGAGTGTGTGAGTGTGTGAGTGAGGTAGAGTGTGTGAGTGTGTGAGTGTGTGACAGAGTGTGTGAGCATGCGACCGAGTGTGTGAGCGTGCAACAGAGTGTGTGAGTGTGTGAGTGTGTGACAGAGTGTATGAGTGTGTGACAGAGTGTGTGAGTGTGTGGTAGAGTGTGTGAGTGTGTGAGTGTGTGAGCGTGCGACAGAGTGTGTGAGTGTGTGACAGAGTGTGTGAGTGCATGGTATGGTGTGTGTGTGTGGTACAGTGGAGAGTGTGAGTGCATGGTAGGGTGTGTGTGGTAGAATGTGTTGTATTGTGAGTGTGAGTGTTTTTGGACCTGTTTTTAAAGAGGGTACAGAGTGTGTCAGATTGAAGCTCACTGCTGATGAGAAATATAAACACAGTGACCATGACTGACCTGCAGCACCTCTCTCTGACATTAACTGCGATGACAGCCGAAACCATGGCAACCAGACCCGTGGAGAGCAGCACTGACTTTAGCGCACATGGTGAGAGGCCAGGAGATGGTGCTACAGGAAATAAACATTACACAGGACCCCACAGAGACAACTACTGTCACACACAAACACACGCACTTACACAAAATTATTTTGATGCAATACAGTAAATGGCGTATCTTATCACACATCAAATTATTATTATTATTATTTTTGATGTGAAATCAGAAGAACGGAGCTACAAAATCACTTGTCGGGATTGGCCAATCCATTTTGGAGGATATAGCTTGTTAAAATGTGTGTGTCTGACATAAGTGGTTTTATGAAATCAGCCTTCAAAGTTTGAGTGGTTGTCATGGTTTCCCAACTAGAAGTGCCCTCGGTGTAAAAGCTGGCCCCTCAGCCACTGCTTTGGAGGGTCTGGAGACATTGAGGTCTGTGGGTGTCAACCAGCTTTAGGCAGCGTTTAAAAATAATTATAAGCTTTATTCATATAGCACCTTTATATCGTTGAAAGAAATGTTTGGTTTGATCCCATTTAAATTAGTAGAGATAGAGTCCATGTTTTATGGCACACAAATGCACACGTCCTTCACTATTATGAACTGCAATTTTCATTCTAGGATATACGGATTTAACATAAATATGAGGGGAACGGACCAAGTGCAAGGAGTGCAAGTTCATCTAATAATTTCTGCCGAGTACATGCTAATCACAGACTATGCTAATCAAAGAGTAATTGCTGACTGACCGCGAGGTTGGCAGGACTTGGCCGTCACACTGCTGTTTTGGGAGCTGACGGGGTTCTTGGCTGTACAGGTGTAGATCTCTTCTGCCAGGGTGGGGGACACAGTCAGGGTAGTTTTGTTCTCTGTTCCGGGAATGTTGCCTCCATTTATGGACCAGAACAGCGCCACCTGGGGGCTTCCAAACACACTGCAACTCAGGGTCACATTACAGCTGTCTGTGCTGATATTGACCTGGGTGGTTACGTGCACTGAGACAATCATCCCTGTGGAGAAAGGAAGCACTAGCATCAAATTAATATTACAATCAACAGACACAAATGGTGAAACACACCACTTCATTACAGGTCAGGGATCTACAGACACACACTGAAACACACCACTTCATTACAGTTAAGAGATCTACAGACACACACATTGAGACACACCACTTCATTACAGGTCAGGGATCTACAGACACACACTGAAACACACCACTTCATTACAGTTAAGAGATCTACAGACACACACATTGAGACACACCACTTCATTACAGTTAAGAGATCTACAGACACAAACACTGAGGTGCTCACCATAAACTTGTAGTTTATATTTCTCTCGCGTCAGGGCTATGGATGATATTATACCGCTAAAGACATATTCCCCGGAATCCTCTTCTCTCAGATTGTTGATGTTTAGAGCCCCAGTGTCTTTATTCACGATCAATCTCCCTTTGAAGTTTGAGTCTATTTGGTGGATTTCAAATGATGAGTTTTCTGATCCTCTCAGTAATGTGATGACATCATCGCTATTCTTTTTCCAATTCATGTACCCAAATCCTTTGAGTAGTCCTTCCTTCTCCGTGGGAAGCAAAACGGACTTTCCAACGACTCCATTCAACTGCAGTGAATCTCCGCAGACTGTGAGCGAATGCAACAGCAACACAACTGTTACTAGAACACAGTTACCAACACAACACATCCATCGTTACAAAACTTAAAACACAACTACTAAATCAGACCAGGGCTCAAATAGTATTTGTTTTGGATTCAAATGCTTTTCTGAATTTCACTAAGCTTGCCTGGTGTATCGGAACTAATGAAATTTTCCAAAAAGTTTAAACCTCACCCATCTGGTTCTCCTTGCAGGCTCAAATACACCATGTAAGATCAATACAGCACAAAAAGTATTTGAATTCAAAATAAATATTATTTGAACCCTGGTCCACTATTAATACACAATCACTACAACAACACTCCCAGTGTACAATTATGACAAGATAAGTACTACTCAAGTGTGACTACTTGATAATAATTTCTACAACTGTTACTGCAACACAGCTTTCACTACAACATGATTACTAATAAACAACTATTACAGCACTACTACTATTCTTACTGCAATATATCACACAGGCATTACTCACTAAAAAACACAAAAACGACTATAATTTAACCATGACTGGTATATGTGAGGGCAGCACGGATGGTGCAGTGGGTAGCAGTGCCGCCTCACAGCAAGGAGGTCCTGGGTTTGAATCCAGGTAAGCCTCTGTGCAGAGTTTGCATGTTCTCCCCGTGTCTGCGTGGGTTTCCTCCAGGTACTCCGGTTTCCTCCCACAGTCCAAAGACATGCAGGTTAGGCTGATTGCAGAGTCTAAATTGCATATAGGTGTGAGTGTGTGAGTTAATGGTGTGTGTGCCCTGCAATGGACTGGTGACCTGTCCAGGGTGTATTCCTGCCTTTCACCCAATGTATGCTGGGATAGGCTCCAGCCCCCCTCTAAGCGGGTTAAGATAATGGATGGATGGATGGTAAATATAATTATTATTACCATACAATCATAACCCCACAACCATAACTACAGTAAATCCTCAAATTGTGTCCGGGATTCTATTTGAAGCCGGGCCTCGGATAATAGCCGAGGGCGTGGTCGATTCGGACAAATAAAGGCCGGCCCCCAAATACAAGCCGGGGTAATATTGCCTACCAGTAGGGCTATCAGTCCATGAGCACTAGAAGACATTGTTTCGATTTAACTCAATGAAATAAAAGAGCTCTTCTTAATATTTTATATTGTTGGTTGGTTTAATACTGTTGCCAATGAAAAGTCGTTGTCCTACACCATGGGTCTCCAACACATTGCTCTCAAGCTACCAGTCGCTTGCCGCCCCCTTCTGAGTAGCTTGCCAAAAGCTCAAGCAGTATACATTTAAACACAATTTTTGCCGCGAGGCATTCCAGCATACGAATTTAATAAAAAGTAAATCAGGCAAAATTAAAAATTAACTCAATTTAGGCTACTTGGCTACGCAATAAGGTTTCCATGTATTTACAGCACAGCGCACGTTCAATGAACGAATGAAAGTGGCTGCCTTGACTCGCAATAAACAGACGGGTGGAAATCCCAACTCTCTTTCAACTACATAAAACTTAACAGTGAACCATCAAATACCCCCCAGATTTCAGTCCTCATCAGTCCCAACATTTAGCAATTGAATCAGACAGTCCAAAAGTAAATTAAATCCCAAACCAAAGCGAAAATCTTTTGATAGCCTACCAGTATGCTGCTCCAAACAAAACGCATGTCTCACAATAAAACGCACTTTAGGAAAAAAAGAGCCTTAACTTGCTGTTATCTATGCTAATTTGTTATTGTTCATGAAGGCATGTCTGGCAAGTTGGTATTTTATGAAGACGCATCTGTTTTGGCTTTCATTAATTTCATTAAAAAAAAAAAAAAAGAATTGCACTAATGATGACGACTATATGTTTAGAACAGCAGTCCAGGTGTATTTTCCTAGTTCTGGATGTGATGCTTTGACTTGTGGTAGAACCTATGCACTTGGAAGTCGCTTTGGATTAAAAGCGTCTGCCAAATGACTAAAATGTAAATGTAAATTAATGTTGTAGCTACTCAAGTTGCGTTTCTAAACGGTTACAGGAAGTGTGTGAGTGTGTGAGTGTGCAACAGAGTGTGTGAGTGTGTGGTAGAGTGTGTGAGTGTGCGACCGAGTGTGTGAGTGTGCGACAGAGAGTGTGAGTGTGCAACAGAGAGTGTGAGTGTGCAACAGAGTGTGAGTGTGGTAGAGTGTGAGTGTGGTAGTGTGTGTGTTAGAGAGTGTGAGTGTGGTAGAGTGTGAGTGTGTGGTAGTGTGTGTGAGTGTGTGTTAGAGTGTGTGAGTGTGTAAGTGTGTGAGTGTGTGAGTGTGTGAGTGTGTGACAGAGTGTGTGAGTGTGTAACAGTGTGTGAGCGTGTGAGTGTGTGAGTGTCTAACAGTGTGTGAGCGTGTGAGTGTGTGAGTGCGCAACAGAGTGTGTGAGTATGTGAGTGTGTGACCGAGTGTGTGAGTGTGTGAGTGTGTAACAGTGTGTGAGCGTGTGAGTGTGTGAGTGTGCAAATGAGTGTGTGAGTGTGTGACCGAGTGTGTGAGTGTGTGAGTGTGTAACAGTGTGTGAGTGTGTGAGTGTGGAACAGAGTGTGTGAGTGTGTGAGTGTGTGACCGAGTGTGTGAGTGTGTGAGTGTGTAACAGTGTGTGAGCGTGTGAGCGTGTGAGTGTGCAACAGAGTGTTTGAGTGTGTGAGTGTGTGACCGAGTGTGTGAGTGTGTGAAAGAGTGTGTGAGTGTGTGAGTGTGTGACCGAGTGTGTGAGTGTGTGAGTGTGTAACAGTGTGTGAGCGTGTGAGTGTGTGAGTGTGTGAGTGTGCAACAGAGTGTGTGAGTGTGTGAGTGTGTGACCGAGTGTGTGAGTGTGTGAGTGTGCAACAGAGTGTGTGAGTGTGTAACAGAGTGTGTGAGTGTGTGGTAGAGTGTGTGAGTGTGCGACAGAGAGTGTGAGTGTGCGAGTGTGTGAGTGTGTAACAGAGTGTGTGAGTGTGCAACAGAGTGTGAGTGTGGTAGTGTGTGTGTTAGAGAGTGTGAGTGTGTGGTAGAGAGTGTGAGTGTGGTAGAGTGTGTGAGTGTGTGAGCGTGCGACAGAGTGTGTGAGTGTGTAACAGAGTGTTTGAGTGTGTAACAGAGTGTGTGAGTGTGCAACAGAGTGTGTGAGTGTGCGAGTGTGTTAGTGTGCGACAGAGTTTGTGAGTGTGCAACAGAGTGTGTGAGTGTGTAACAGAGTGTGTGAGTGTGTGAGTGTGTGACCGAGTGTGTGAGTGTGTGAGTGTGTGAGTGTGTGACCGAGTGTGTGAGTGTGTGAGTGTGTGACCGAGTGTGTGAGTGTGTGAGTGTGTGAGTGTGCAACATAGTGTGTGAGTGTGTAACAGAGTGTGTGAGTGTGTGGTAGAGTGTGTGAGTGTGCGACAGAGAGTGTGAGTGTGTGAGTGTGCAACAGAGTGTGTGAGTGTGTAACAGAGTGTGTGAGTGTGCAACAGAGAGTGTGAGTGTACAACAGAGTGTGAGTGTGGTAGAGTGTGAGTGTGGTAGTGTGTGTGTTAGAGAGTGTGAGTGTGTGGTAGAGAGTGTGAGTGTGGTAGAGTGTGTGAGTGTGTGAGCGTGTCACAGAGTGTGTGAGTGTGTAACAGAGTGTGTGAGTGTGTGAGTGTGTGAGTGTGCGACAGAGTGTGTGAGTGTGCGACAGAGTGTGTGAGTGTGCAACAGAGTGTGTGAGTGTGTAACAGAGTGTGTGAATGTGTGGTAGAATGTGTGAGTGTGCGACCGAGTGTGTGAGTGTGCAACAGAGAGTGTGAGTGTGTGGTAGAGTGTGTGAGCGTGCGACCAAGTGTGTGAGTGTGCGACAGAGAGTGTGAGTGTGCGACAGAGAGTGTGAATGTGCAACAGAGAGTGTGAGTGTGCAACAGAGTGTGAGTGTGGTAGAGTGTGAGTGTGGTATTGTGTGTGTTAGAGAGTGTGAGTGTGGTAGAGTGTGAGTGTGTGGTAGTGTGTGTGAGTGTGTGTTAGAGAGTGTGAGTGTGTGGTAGAGTGTGTGAGTGTGTGGTAGAATGTGTGTTAGAGAGTGTGAGTGTGTGTTAGAGAGTGTGAGTGTGTGGTAGAGTGTGTGCATGTGTGGTAGAATGTGTGTTAGAGAGTGTGAGTGTGTGTTAGAGAGTGTGAGTGTGTGGTAGAGTGTGTGAGTGTGTTAGAGTGTGAGTGTGTGGTAGAATGTGTGGTAGAGTGTGAGTGTGTGTTAGAGAGTGTGAGTGTTTGGTAGAGTGTGTGAGTGTGGTAGAGTGTGAGTGTGAGGTAGAATGTGTGTTAGAGAGTGTGAGTGTGTGGTAGAGAGTGTGAGTGTGTGGTAGAATGTGTGTTAGAGAGTGTGAGTGTGTGGTAGAGTGTGTGAGTGTGGGGTAGAATGTGTGTTAGAGAGTGTGAGTGTGTGTTAGAGAGTGTGAGTGTGTGGTAGAGTGTGTGAGTGTGGTAGAGTGTGAGTGTGTGGTAGAATGTGTGGTAGAGTGTGAGTGTGTGTTAGAGAGTGTGAGTGTGTGGTAGAGTGTGTGAGTGTGGTAGAGTGTGAGTGTGTGGTAGAATGTGTGGTAGAGTGTGAGTGTGTGTTAGAGATTGTGAGTATGTGTTAGAGAGTGTGAGTGTGAGGTAGAGTGTGTGAGTGTGGGGTAGAATGTGTGTTAGAGAGTGTGAGTGTGTGTTAGAGAGTGTGAGTGTGTGGTAGAATGTGTGGTAGAGTGTGAGTGTGTGTTAGAGAGTGTGAGTGTTTGGTAGAGTGTGTGAGTGTGGTAGAGTGTGAGTGTGTGGTAGAATGTGTGTTAGAGAGTGTGAGTGTGTGGTAGAGAGTGTGAGTGTGTGGTAGAATGTGTGTTAGAGAGTGTGAGTGTGTGGTAGTGCGTGTGGTAGAGAGTGAGTGTTTGGTAGAGAGTGTGTGTGTGGTAGAGAGTGTGAGTGTGTGTTAGAGAGTGTGAGTGTGTGGTAGAGAGTGTGAGTGTGTGGTAGAGAGTGTGAGTGTGTGGTAGAGTGTGTGAGTGTGTGGTAGAGTTTGTGTTAGAGAGTGTGAGTGTGTGGTAGAGTGTGTGAGTGTGTAGTAGAGAGTGAGAATGTGTGTTAGAGAGTGTGAGTGTGTGGTAGAGTGTGTGTTAGAGAGTGTGAGCGTGGTAGTGTGTGAGTGTGCAACAGAGAGTGTGAGTGTACAACAGAGTGTGAGTGTGGTAGAGTGTGAGTGTGGTAGTGTGTGTTAGAGAGTGTGAGTGTGTGGTAGAGAGTGTGAGTGTGGTAGAGTGTGTGAGTGTGTGAGCGTGCGACAGAGTGTGTGAGTGTGTCACAGAGTGTGTGAGTGTGTAACAGAGTGTGTGAGTGTGTGAGTGTGTGAGTGTGCGACAGAGTGTGTGAGTGTGCAACAGAGTGTGTGAGTGTGCAACAGAGTGTGTGAGTGTGTAACAGAGTGTGTGAATGTGTGGTAGAATGTGTGAGTGTGCGACCGAGTGTGTGAGTGTGCAACAGAGAGTGTGAGTGTGTGGTAGAGTGTGTGAGCGTGCGACCGAGTGTGTGAGTGTGCGACAGAGAGTGTGAATGTGCAACAGAGAGTGTGAGTGTGTGGTAGAGTGTGTGAGCGTGCGACCGAGTGTGTGAGTGTGCGACAGAGAGTGTGAGTGTGCGACAGAGAGTGTGAATGTGCAACAGAGAGTGTGAGTGTGCAACAGAGTGTGAGTGTGGTAGAGTGTGAGTGTGGTATTGTGTGTGTTAGAGAGTGTGAGTGTGGTAGAGTGTGAGTGTGTGGTAGTGTGTGTGAGTGTGTGTTAGAGAGTGTGAGTGTGTGGTAGAGTGTGTGAGTGTGTGGTAGAATGTGTGTTAGAGAGTGTGAGTGTGTGTTAGAGAGTGTGAGTGTGTGGTTGAGTGTGTGCATGTGTGGTAGAATGTGTGTTAGAGAGTGTGAGTGTGTGTTAGAGAGTGTGAGTGTGTGGTAGAGTGTGTGAGTGTGTTAGAGTGTGAGTGTGTGGTAGAATGTGTGGTAGAGTGTGAGTGTGTGTTAGAGAGTGTGAGTGTTTGGTAGAGTGTGTGAGTGTGGTAGAGTGTGAGTGTGAGGTAGAATGTGTGTTAGAGAGTGTGAGTGTGTGGTAGAGAGTGTGAGTGTGTGGTAGAATGTGTGTTAGAGAGTGTGAGTGTGTGGTAGAGTGTGTGAGTGTGGGGTAGAATGTGTGTTAGAGAGTGTGAGTGTGTGTTAGAGAGTGTGAGTGTGTGGTAGAGTGTGTGAGTGTGGTAGAGTGTGAGTGTGTGGTAGAATGTGTGGTAGAGTGTGAGTGTGTGTTAGAGAGTGTGAGTGTGTGGTAGAGTGTGTGAGTGTGGTAGAGTGTGAGTGTGTGGTAGAATGTGTGGTAGAGTGTGAGTGTGTGTTAGAGATTGTGAGTATGTGTTAGAGAGTGTGAGTGTGAGGTAGAGTGTGTGAGTGTGGGGTAGAATGTGTGTTAGAGAGTGTGAGTGTGTGTTAGAGAGTGTGAGTGTGTGGTAGAGTGTGTGAGTGTGTTAGAGTGTGAGTGTGTGGTAGAATGTGTGGTAGAGTGTGAGTGTGTGTTAGAGAGTGTGAGTGTTTGGTAGAGTGTGTGAGTGTGGTAGAGTGTGAGTGTGTGGTAGAATGTGTGTTAGAGAGTGTGAGTGTGTGGTAGAGAGTGTGAGTGTGTGGTAGAATGTGTGTTAGAGAGTGTGAGTGTGTGGTAGTGCGTGTGTTAGAGTGTGAGTGTTTGGTAGAGAGTGTGTGTGTGGTAGAGAGTGTGAGTGTGTGTTAGAGAGTGTGAGTGTGTGGTAGAGAGTGTGAGTGTGTGGTAGAGTGTGAGTGTGTGGTAGAGAGTGTGAGTGTGTGGTAGAGTGTGTGAGTGTGTGGTAGAGTTTGTGTTAGAGAGTGTGAGTGTGTGGTAGAGTGTGTGAGTGTGTAGTAGAGAGTGAGAATGTGTGTTAGAGAGTGTGAGTGTGTGGTAGAGTGTGTGTTAGAGAGTGTGAGCGTGGTAGTGTGTGAGTGTGTGGTAGAATGTGTTGTATTGAAAGTGTGTGAGTGTTTTTGGACCTGTTTTTAAAGAGGGTACAGAGTGTGTCAGATTGAAGCTCACTGCTGATGAGAAATATAAACACAGTGACCATGACTGACCTGCAGCACCTCTCTCTGACATTAACTGCAATGACAGCCGAAACCATGGCAACCAGAACCGTGGAGAGCAGCACTGACTTTAGCGCACATGGTGAGAGGCCAGGAGATGGTGCTACAGGAAATAAACATTACACAGGACCCCACAGAGACAACTACTGTCACACACAAACACACATGCGCTTACACAAAATTATTTTGATGCAACACAGTAAATGGTGTATCTTATCACATATCTAATTATTATTATTATTATTTTTGATGTGAAATCAGAAGAACGGAGCTACAAAATCACTTGTCGGGATTGGCCAATCCATTTAGGAGGATATAACTTGTTAAAATATGTGTGTCTGACATAAGAGGTTTTGTGAAATCAGCCTTCAAAGTTTGAGTGGTTGTCACAGTTTCCCACCTAGAAGTGCCCTCGATGTAAAAGCTGGCCCCTCAGCCACTGCTTTGGAGGGTCTGGAGACATTGGGGGTCTGTGGGTGTCAACCAGCTTTAGGCAGCGTTTTTGAATAATTATAAGCTTTATTCATATAGCACCTTTATATCGTCGAAAGAAATGTTTGGTTTGATCCCATTTAAATCAGTAGAGATAGAGTCCATGTTTTATGGCACACAAATGCACACGTCCTTCACTATTATGAACTGCAATTTTCATTCTAGGATATACGGATTTAACATAAATATGCAGAGAACGGACCAAGTGCAAGGAGTGCAAGTTCATCTAATAATTTCTGCCGAGTACATGCTAATCACAGACTATGCTAATCAGAGAGTAATTGCTGACTGACCACGAGGTTGGCAGGACTTGGCTGTCACACTTCTGCTTTGGGAGCTGACGGGGTTCTTGGCTGTACAGGTGTAGATCTCTTCTGCCAGGGTGGGGGACACAGTCAGGGTAGTTTTGTTCTCTGTTCCGGGAATGTTGCCTCCATTTATGGACCAGAACAGTGCCACCTGGTGGCTCCCAAACACACTGCAACTCAGGGTCACATTACAGCTGTCTGTGCTGTTATTGACCTGGGTGGTTACCTGCACTGAGACAATCATCTCTGTGGAGAAAGAAAGCACCAGCATCAAATTTATATTACAATCAACAGACACAAATGGTGAAACACACCACTTCATTACAGTTCAGAGATCTACAGACACACACTGAAGCACACCACCACTTCATTACAGTTCAGTGATCTACAGACACACACATTGAGACACACCACTTCATTACAGGTCAGAGATCTACAGACAAAATCACTGAGGTGCTCACCATAAACTTGCAGTTCATATGTCTCTGGCTTCAGGGATATGGATGATATTATACCGCTAAAGACATATTCCCCGGAATCCTCTTCTCTCAGATTGCTGATGTTTAGAGCCCCAGTGTCATTATTCATGATCAATCTCCCTTTGAAGTTTGAGTCTATTTGCTGGATTTTGAATGGTGATTTTTCTGATCCTCTCACTAATGTGATGATATCATCGCTGTTCTTTTTCCACTGCATAACACCAATTCCTTTGAGTAGTCCTTCCTTCTCTGTGGGAAGCAAAATGGACTTTCCAAGGACTCCATTCAACTGCAGTGAATCGCCGCAGACTGTGAGTGAATACAACAGCAACACAACTGTTACTAGAACACAGTTACCAACACATCACATCCATTGATACAAAACTTAAAACACAACTCCTAAATCAGACCAGGGCTCAAATAGTTTTTTTTTTTGTTCAAATGCTTTTCTGAATTTGACTAAGCTTGCCTGGTGTATTGGAACTAATTAAATTATTCCAAAAGTTTGAACCTCACCCATCTGGTCCTCCTTGCAGGCTCAAATACACCATGCAAGATCAATAGAGCACAAAAAGTATTTGAATTCAAAATAAATATTATTTGAACCCTGGTCCACTATTAATACACAATCACTACAACAACACTCCCAGTGTACAATTATGAAAAGATAAGTACTACACAAGTGTGACTACTTGATACTAATTTCTACAACTGTTATCGCAACACAGCTTCCACTACAACATGAGTACTAATAAACAACTATTACAGCACTATTACTATTTTTACTGCAATATATCACACAGGCATTACTAACTAAAAAAACACAAAAACGACTACAATTTAACCATGACTGGTATATGGGAGGGCAGCACGGATGGTGCAGTGGGTAGCACTGCCGCCTCACAGCAAGGAGGTCCTGGGTTTGAATCCAGGTCAGCCGGGGCCTCTCTGTGTGGAGTTTGCATGTTCTCCCCGTGTTTGCGTGGGTTTCCTCCCACAGTCCAAAGACATGCAGGTTAGGCTGATTGGAGAACCTAAATTGCCCATGGGTATGAGTGTGTGAGTGAATGGTGTGTGTGCCCTGCAATGGACTGGCGACCTGTCCAGGGTGTATTCCTGCCTTTCACCCAATGTATGCCGGGATAGGCTCCTGTGACCCTGTACAACCCGCTGTACCATCCGTGCCGCCATTATATAGCCAATTAGTCATAAATATCTTTTGATTCAATCAAAACACAAAACAATGTTATTGAATTTGACTTCCAAAAAGTGTCCGCATGACAGGCTCACTGTCAAAATGAATCAGTCACAAATACAGCAACTGTTTCAGAATGGCCTCGGAACTGTGTAAGACACAAAGAGTAACGGTCAGATGGATTGTGTTCTCCATTTCATTTGGAACGTTGCTCATTTAGTTCCATTTAAAAGGGAAAACTGTATATTTCAACACATATGTAATCATGGGAACATTTTAAAGCGAGGAGAAATCTAAAAGGGCACTCTCTTTCTCTCCAATGGTAAGTGGTGCCATTAAAAAAGTTTTTAAGTCTTAAGATTTGAACACTTGCTGTTTTGAAAGACGTCCTGTCTCAGTAAAGCTGTCAGGGGCTACAATGCAGCACCAGAACTATGTGCACAGCAGAGCACCTGTCCAAGTCCAAATCCATTTCCCAGTTAACCACTACAGAGGCAGCCTGGTGACATCTGGACCAGAAGAGCACATGCTACGTTTAAATGGAGCCAGTGCCCAGAAACCACCTGAAATGTATTTGATTTATTTATTTGTATCATTAACTACAATGTGGCGGCATGGATGGTGCAGTGGGTAGCACTGCCGCCTCACAGCAAGGAGGTCCTGGGTTTGAATCCCTGCCGGCCGGGGTCTCTCTGTGCGGAGTTTGCATGTTCTCCCTGTGTCTGCGTGGGTTTCCTCCGGGTACTCCGGTTTCCTCCCACAGTCTAAAGACACGCAGGTTAGGCTGATTGGAGTCTAAATTGCCCCTGGGTATGAGTGTGTGAGTGAATGGTGTGTGTGCCCTGCGATGGACTGGCGACCTGTCCAGGGTGTATTCCTGCCTTTCGCCCAATGTATGCTGGGATAGGCTCCAGCCCCCCTGCGACCCTGTTCAGGATAAGCGGGTTCAGATAATGGATGGATGGATGGATGGATTAACTACAATGTTAGCTGTACATGCAACGGTATTTAGAAGCTTGTGTTTGAGCTAGATTGATGCTCTTGGTATTTTCTCCTTGTGTGGCATTCAAAAGCAGCAAGCCATTTTGAAGCTTAGTAAAGAGCCATTGCACAAGCATTGGGGATAGCTTGTAAAACATTTTAGAATGTCCTGAAAAAGAAAGAAACCGCTGGCGTACTGAGACACAGACATCGAACAGGTCGAACAAGGAAAACAATAGCAGTTGATGAAACATTGTGAGAGCTGTGAAGAAAAACCCCAAAACATCAGTCAGTGACATCACAAACAATCTCCACAGGGCAGTCAGTGACATCACAAACAATGTCCACAGGGCAGGAATGAAGGTATCTCAATCAACTGTTAGACTTAGAGAGCAGCAATAGAGGCTATACCACAAGATGCAAACTACTCATCAGTAGTAAGAATCGGAAGGCAAGATTACATTTTGCAAAGAAGTACAGAGATGAGCCACAAAAGTTTTAGAACAAAGTTTTATGGACTGATAGACCAAGTCAATCACCAGCCTTTAACCGAATGATCTGATACCCAAGGTGCTATGTTCTAAGTAGTTTAACATATCTCAGTGTAAATACCAGGAAATAAAAGCTGAAATGCTGAACTCTTGATCTTGTGTTCATCTTTTTATCTCAACCGCAAATGTATGTAATGTATCGCAAAGAAAACAAAGAAATTAGACTTGCCAATACTTTGGGGGGACTGTATATCATCAATACTACATTTCATACTTTCTGATCCAAAGTGTTCAGTTTGTGTATACAACAGTAAGCAAGTAAGCTTACTATTTCCAGACAGTTCTGCACAATTCTACATCAGGAAATACCAGTGGGTTCAGTGCAACATGATGATGTACAGAAAGAGTACAGTGTGTTCTATGGTGAGGAGGAAGATGTGAAACGCCACATAATTCATTTAAAAAATAAAAATAAGATAAATATCCTTGATTCTACCTTCTATCAAAAAACAAACAAGTCAATCAAGCACCTGCTGCTGACTGTGCTGAAGTCTGAGTCATCACACGCCTCATTTAAAATGAAGCTCATTTTACAGTTAAAATGAAGCAAGCTAATTTTACAGTTAAAATGAAGTAAGCTCATTTTACAGTTAAAATGAAGCAAGCTCATTTTACAGTTAAAATGAAGCAAGCTCATTTTACAGTTAAAATGAAGCAAGCTCATTTTTGTACTCACTATTCTTTCAATACATTCAATTATGGTATGAAAGGTGTTATACAATGTATGTAGTTTAATCACCAGGCCCTCCCCTTGGCGATAATCATCTTACACACAGACACAACTGCTGTCTTTCTTGTGATAGCTATTTTCCAATGACTTCACTGAAAGAAGTACCACTTCAACACTTCATGATGTCAGCAAACATAAGTAAGGTTTATACAGGGATACAATACTCATACCATGATTTTAAAGAGTAAAAAGGTATCATGTAAAGTGCTTTAATCAGCAGCAAGTAATGTATTATATAAAGTATGTAATGTATTTATAAAGAAACCGGTTTTAAACAGCAACAAGTACCATACAGTACATGGCTTTAATTGTAATAGCCCCTGATGAGTAGGTAAATACATTGATGGATGAATAAAAGGCACAGTACCTGGGGCAGTGGAGAGAAACAGAGCAACAATGAGGAGAGGAAGTTCCATTCTGCAATGAAACTGTGTGGCTTCTTCAGTGAGTTATACCTGCCACTTCCTTCCTCAACTCATATTTCCACTCGAGGGGGGCTGGACTGTAATGTAAAGCCTGAAAAGACAGGAAATTAAATTGATCAGCCCTAACATTAACATCAGCATGCTCTCCATCAAGGTGTATCAGCACAGATCTTTGACAACATGCTACAGTCATGTATAAGGTCTACTGTATGTTAAACAACATGTGCTCACCACTCAGCAGATTGTTTAATATTCAAACCTCTCAAAGAATGAATATATATCTTGTATCACTCTTTCAACATAGCTTGCTCACAAACTGTGTCGGTATGTAGCAAACAATTTTTAAGTCTTGAGAGTGGATGGAAAAGTTCCAGTCTGTAGCGAGTGGTGATAATACTTTGTAATTCTCCAGAAAGGCATGTAGAGACATTCTTGAAAAAACTGGTGCGGATGAGATCAATGGCGCAGGTGGATTGTTTGAGACTACTTATTACTTTGCTTGAGACTAAGAATGTGTGTATGCTTGTGAGTGGGTTAATTTAAAAAGTGCTGTATGAAGTCAACAGAAATCAACGGGTTACTAATGTCCAAATATCCAAAACTCTAGCATTTCACCCTTATTAATAAATCATGTGATCATACAACATCACATGATTTATACAATATCATGTGATTTATTAATGAGGGGTTTCGCAGACCTTTAATTATGGCGCCCACCGTGGCAGACGTGTTTGCGTTGTCCTCCCAGCACAAATGCTACTTATTAGCTATTTTAGCGTTAGTATTTGTTTTGAATGTGCAGTTCACTTATGCAACAGTGACATACAGTGGAGAGACGCTTCTGGATATCGGTAAAGTTCATCACGAGTTTACATTCAGTCTAACCGGCTACGACTTCCTCCGATGCTTGGATGGCGCTGGGCCCAGCCAGAAAGTTCCAGCAGCGCCTTCTTTTGGTGAGCTGTGCAGCCGACAGGCAGAGCGGGCAAGGCAGAAGCGTGGCAAGAGAGGTGGGCTCCAAGCTAGGCTAAAGGCTAGGGCTACAAGACCTCCGCTACCTAGCCTGCTGCTAGCTAACGTTCGCTCCCTCGAAAACAAGATAGATGAGCTGAGGACTAGGATGACAGCACAGCGTGAGATCAGAGAGCGCAGTGCTCTTGCTCTCGTGGACGTCTGCCTTACGGACGGCATACCAGGCTCCG